>NC_092794.1:10324971-10548825 GCF_918797505.1 Bemisia tabaci | reverse complement strand
GATCTTGCGTAGAGAACAGATTTTCGAAGGTTCAACACGGTAAACCTTGCAGTTCGGAGTCCAAAGTGAGACGCAAAAAAGACGGGGTGGATCATGTCGCGGGTGGCGGCGTGGGGGGGGGGGGGGGCAGCTCTCTGGGGTGCATTTAAATCATAACTGATGGATGGCGGCTTTAATGGTCGGCTTGGAGACAGGGCGAGCGTCGCCGGGCACCGTATAGCCGTGGGCTTATGTTAGGAAAGAGCACGATTTTTATTGTGCATATTACTTTTTATTTTGAATTCAACCATGTTGCAAGGCAGGACCGTAAAGGTTTTACGGAATCGATGTTGCCGTCAAGAAGCTACGTCCGATCAGCCGGTATCTCACTTTCTCTTGAACGTGTCCTCCCGAGCCCTCTCGAGAATCTCGGTCGAGGAAGAATGGTTGAGAAGGAATGCTTGAGGAAAATGGCGCAAAGAAGTGAGAATACCATTGCTTAAACCACGTATCGTCATAAAGTGACTTTACTGTTGGGTCGCTTAAGAAACTGAATTTGGTCTCACAAAAATGTCGATGCTCTCTTGATACATGCTACAGTAAAGCTCGTTAAGACGAAATACGGTTAAGACGAAAATCCGCTTAAGACGAAATTTTTTCGGTCCCTTGACACCTCCATAAGAGTCAATGTAAAAAAAAATACGGATAAAACGAAATTTCGAAATTTTGACCCGTAACCAAAGCCGGTTGAGACGAAGAAAAAATTCCGATTTTTTCCCCTGAAATTGGGTAAGAACGACAAAAAAGAGCCAATTCTTAGGGAAATTAGACTTAGTTGCACCTGCAGTGCAAGAACTCCTTATCATTGCTATAATATATTTGCTAAACAGCTAATTATACGTGTGCTCTTTTTCAGAATTGATTCTCAATACGGTGTCATAATCATGCTGAACATCCAAAGGATGATTGAGTATGGTGATCATTTTGTAATTAAGTATTTCCTCTGAGAGTGAATCCTCAAATCCACACTTATAAGAAAGTTAAGTTGATTTAACATTCTGGATGTAAAGAAAATGTCGCAGTGTGTATAAAATGCTGAATTACCGGACGCAGCAGTTCTTTTAGCAATGCCAAGATGTAAAACTAACTGCCATGGCGGGTAATTCAGCATTTTATAAGTTCTCGCACACTTTGTTTTTACATCTATGGTGTGAAATAAATTTTACTCTTCGATCGGTGCAGAAATTGAGCTAAAGCATTTTCGTGTAGACGGCAGACTTTTAGCAGTATCGCTAAAAATATTTTTAGTGCAACATACCGAGATTCATTTGGAGATTAAATCGTTTGAAATCAAATTTGTTATTTTGGCCAACCGGAAGTCTAAATTCACAGATGCTGATTTTCCACTCACGAGTGGAATTTGGAAATATTGTTTTTGTACCCACCGTATTATACGTAATATTTCGGCGTACATCGAGTCGTTGCGTGTAAGTTTTTCCCCTGTTTAGTGGTCCATATCCCAGCGATTAATTGTTCAGAATCGGCTTTTATTTGACAACCGTGGAGCAAATCTAAAGGACCTCTTGTCTTAAAGCCGCGCGTAATGTCAATAAAACTATAAGACAATAAACAATATTCTAATGGCTTTACCCGTCCTGTCTTTTCTAGCACTTTTCCTAACATTTTTCTCTCCTCCCTCTCCGTCTTCTCCAGTAGGTTACAAGCTGCGCATTTTCCTTTGCAGTATGTTACCGAGTTTGTAGTCACCTTTTTCAACCTGCTATAGTCAAGGGAACTTCCTTTTTTCTTGGAAGTTATCATTGTCATAGGAAGATGGCCAGTAGAACTCAGCCCGATTCAACGATAAAATACTATGGAAATACACTCAGAATGGGTTCACCAACAGTGTTCTACCTTCCTCTAAAATTTTAGGAGCCACCTTGGCCGGAAAGCCCAATTTTTATGAGCCACCTAATATTTTTTGGAGCCAAATTAAATTTTTGCATACGGGCCATGGTGATGCAGCGAACGGTGCGTATAAAGAGTGCTTCATCGCTACCACTGCTTCCCGATCGCGAGTTCCATCTGTGAAATTTTTTAGGCGCCACGATGGCCCAGCCCCCTCTCCCCCCAATTTTTAGGCGCATTTGGCGCATGGCGCCCGGGGAAGGCAGAACTCTGTTCACCAAGGCTTGTTAAGTATAAGAATAAAATAAACACAACCGGGACGTTTCCGCTCATTCTCTTCTCTAAGATTTTAAATCCAATATTATTGAGGCATCTAGAACCAAAAGCGGCAATCATTATTGCCTTGTCTAAAAATTGTGAAATCGTATTAATCTTCTGTGAGGAACAACCAAAACGCGTAGCTGTTATTAGAATTTTCTATATTTTCTCGCTTAATAACGGAAAATTCACCAGAAAACATGATAATATAGACTTTCTTGTCCTTTCAAATATTCAAAGTGTAATGATCGTGCAATTTGTATACAGGGCAATGGAGATTCCTGCTTTTGGTTCTAGACACTTCAATTGGACTGCATTTGGCAATTTGGAGCTTTAAATTCTAACTCATCTGATAAAACACTTATGTGCACGGGGAAACTAATGGCACATACTTTGCTTTAACCGGGCCGGAATTTTATAGTTCCTAATTGCAAAATGTGGTCCAATTATTCGTCTAGCGTATATGAATCTGGAAGTGAAGCTAACACGAGCCCCGATATTTGAAACTTATTCGCTTGAATGTCGGCGGCAAATCGCTGCGAGACGCAAAATTGAAACTTCGCGACCTTTATCCGATCCCTCTTTTTAAGTGAATAAAACAGGATATCTTCGATTTGAGCCGCTATCCCTTTCGCACACCCGCTCAGAGGTTAAAGGGTGTTTAAGTAGCCCCAGAGCGACCACTTCCCTCCAGGCTTTTTTTTTATTTTTATCACACTACGCAGTCCGGCGGTGACCTTTCGGGACCTTTCGCAGCGGAACCTTTGCTCCAACGTCCGAGAAAATATTGCCATCGTTTTCCTTCACCTCGTATCCTCCAATTGCTACTTTCAAAAAGTTTTTTGATCTCTTTTAATCTTTTATACTATGTCATCATTATTGTCATTTTCGTCTGACTGACATTCGCTGTTTGTCTCTCGATCCTCGAATTCAGAATAATTCAGCACACCAAAATGTGATCGTACGCTTTTATGCTACACGGAGTTACGTGCATACGATTTGCGCCCAACATAGTTCATTTTAGCATTTTAGTCCAGTCAACGAAGGGATTTTAGTGGAACAAACTAGAATAAAATGCCTTCGTCTCCTCCCAGGAGGAACCCAATCAAGCATCTTTTTTCGCAACCTCTCTTCCGTCATCCTATTAACGTGACCGGACCAGACAGCTGTTCGGTCATAACGTCGAACACGATGTCATTTTCGACTTTCATGATCTGACGCACTCTCTCATTACAGACCCGATCTCTCCTAGAAATCCCTGCCGACCTCCTCCAGAAATCCATGTCCGTTGCTCTTAACATATCCTGTGTCCGTTTCTTCAGTTGACAAACTTTACATCCGCCACATTGAATACATACAATTAAAAATACATGTCCGTTCGACTTTCACAACCGGACTTACAAATTATATAATATTTAATCGAAGCAAAATCAAGAGGCTCACAAACCATCTGCATCTTCATCACAAACCGACACACACAAAGGTACAGTAACATTTTGGAATGTAACACCACTGCAGTGGCCACACATTTCTGTACATGAAAGTCCTGCTTTGACGCACTTGCACTTGTGAGTGCACGCTTTCCTACAATTGCAGGAAACCATTTCAATCAAAGTTTCGGGGGCAAAATTTAATGTTGAATGCACAGGTGTAAGCAAATCACCATTCTTCTTCCACCCGTATTCCTGTGGATCCATAGCACTATTTCCCAGCCACACTTGAATCTGGTTGTACACCTTTAATATGTGTTGGGCGGCTCTGCTTCTCCTATGATCTCACTGAGTTTTCCGTAAGGCAAACTTAAATTCGACGCCTCCATAATTGGATCGTTGCTTCTGGGAGGGCTGTACCAATTTCAATGCCTCGCGATATTTTAAATGCTAATAAACATACGTATACTCCGCAATCATATTTATTTGGTTGGAGACAGGTTTCTACTATTTCCGTCTCAAAAGTACAATATCTCTACATATTCTCTTTTCTTGTCTTCCGTTACAAGTGGCAAGGAATCTCAAAAAAGTGCGGATGAATCTCATGTTGCCAGTCTGACTCAGACTTTTGAGAAACATTGGGAGCCTTTTTGATTGGACACATCTACATGTAGGAGAGACCAGTGGTCGTCTATGCAAACAGGAGGAAATAGCTTCTAGGAGAGACCAGTGGTCGTCAACGCAAACAGGCAGGAAATAGCTTGTAGGAGAGACCAGTGGTCGTCAACGCAAACAGGGAGGAAATAGCTTCTAGGAGATACAAGTGGTCGTCAACGCAAACAGGGAGGAAATAGCTTGTAGGAGAGACCAGTGGTCGTCTACGCAAACAGGGAGGAAATAGCTTGTAGGAGAAACCAGTGGTCGTCTACGCAAACAGGGAGGAAATAGCTTGTAGGAGAGACCAGTGGTCGTCTACGCAAACAGGGAGGAAATAGCTTGTAGGAGAGACCAGTGGTCGTCTACGCAAACGGGGATGGAAATAGCTCGTACACGGAAAAAACGGCTGTAGCGGTGGGCCCTACACTGTAGAGCTGGGCACTAAAGTGGAGTAGATCAAATTGAGCCACCTACTTCGAGTAGTGCTGGGTACTAAACAGTTTGAGGCTTGGTCACTAAGGAAATAGTAGTGTCCACTCACCCAATTAGCTCACCAAAAAGGAATAATCATCGGTGTCCTGCCGTGCTAAGGGAAAACACCGTATGAGTCCCCGGGTGTTGCCAAATGTCCTTTGATAAAACGCGAATTTCCTGGTAAACTTATGAATAGTTTCCTCCCAATTTTTCAAGTAATTTTGTTCGCAATTTCATCGAAAGGTCCTGAAAAACTCGAGGAAAAATTAGGCAATACTTTCCTTAAAATTGAAGTTTTATCGAAGGAAATTCGGCAACTCTCGAATGTTCATACGCCGTTCTTCCTTAGCACGGCAGTATCAGCTCCTTTTTCTTAATTAACAGTGCGTAACCAGGAGCGATTGCCTAAACCAAAGAGGAAAATCGAATGGAAAACATTGCGCAGAGAATGATGAAGGGTTGGCGAAGCCCCTCTACGTCACGACACACCACTACAGCTTCGGCGAGCGACGCAAGGCGCACTCACACCACGACGAGTGAGCTTCTTAACATCCACAAGTCGAAACATCAATATGAATTATTTTCCTCGAAATACTCGAGCGAGTTAAGGAAGAAGGAAATCCACCCGTTCGACTATTACGCGGCGGGGGCGGGGGGTGGTGCGGGAGGCGGCAGGGGTCGGATAAAAGGCAGGAAGTTATAAAAGAAACCCTGGAAAGTGGATGTCGCGTCTTCTCGTGACATTTCTCATGTAAATTCAGCATCCCTCTCCGTAGACGTCGCAAATCGCGTCCTTCCTCCCCGGCCGCCAAATCGAGGGGAAGGGGTGCTCGCTGCTACCCCGATAGCACGCCGGCGCACAGTAAGGAATCCCACGAACAAAAATCGAAAATCAACCTTTAAACTTTCCTAATTTTGTCTTGATATTTGTGATAAGGACAATTTTTCTTATACGAGAGTATGTTTTTTTTTTTTTATTTTCCTCCAAAAGCCCGTTTTAATTGGGTGCCAAGTGGAGGTTAGTCCTATCGAAAAGGAACTGTTCCCTAAAAAATACCCAGTGTATCAGTCCAACAAATTCTTCATCGAAAACTAATTAGTGGCGCCCTCTGTGGTGTGTGTTGGGAACGTGTGAGTGTCGTTAGTCAAGGCACCTGGGTAGGGCCCTCTGCGCCAGAATTTACTCTATGCCTGTGTGATAACCTCGCTCTTTCTTGTTATCTCCGCAACTGGGGGTTTAAGGGTCTCTAGATTTTTTAATTTTATTTTTTAATTTTATTTTTGTTCCCCGGTCGAGGAGGGGGTTGAGACCACCCCGAAACTTCCCAAGTTTTATTTATGGCTCTGTTTTTAGCCTTGTTTACCCATTGTTATATGTTTTTTCTAGTTCAGTTGTCAACTTTAGCTAAACTTTTCTCGATAACAAGGGATATCCCTCTGGGCAGTTATCATTTTCCTATTCTTTGGACACCCAACTTCACTCCTGCTAAAGAACTTTCTCGACTTTTTGCGACTATCGGAGATATTTGCATTTAAAAATTGGTTAATATCCGGTTGAATTCAGCATTTTTAGTCGGAATGAGTCGCATAACGCATAAAACGTATACTTAGCGCAAGGCCACTTTTGACCTATTGTGCCAGCTTTCGGATGCTGGAAAAGTCACTTTAAACAAAGGTCCAATGGGGCTCAATTGAATATCTCGTGTCTTTCATGGTTCCGCATGTCTATTCTAACGGTGCCTTTGATTTTTGTCCACACCGCCTGTGGAAGTTACGCACTGTGCGGCGGTGCGGCTGGCTCTTTTGATTGCCCTCTTGTTTCGGCCTCCGTCTCATCGGCACAATCCGTCAGTTGATGAATAGTGCCAATCGTTGATATTTGAATAATGGTGTCTAGGACTTGGAAAACCCAGAAAATCAGAGATTTTCCCCTGAAATTATTGTTAAAAATCGGTACTTCCTTCACTATTTAAACCACCAAAAAATAGGAGTCTTGGTCTAGAATTCGGCAAAACGAGCGTGAGGCACCCAGTGATTGGCTTATTATTATTACCTGTTACACAATTTATGCTAGTAATCACCTTAGAAGATAACCTTCGGTGACTTATGTCTACATTTGCATTTTTTCCTGAATAATAATTCATCAACATTGAGAACTCGATTTCTGTAGGGGGCAGTTCCTAAAGTAGATAACGCGCTAAGGGGTGGAAAGGTCGATGAAAGCGTTACGCCACCTTGTTTTACCTGTTAAAGGATAGGAACCTAACTAAGGGTGGCGGAGGAGGGGGGGATGTCAATAATTCCAAAAAAGTGCCTTACGTTATTTATGAACGCTCCCTAATCAGTTTATGATAAAACTCCGATTAATATCGTAAGAACACCAAAGCTTCAAAAACGACGAAAGGTGTGTTTCAGGAGCGAACTTACACTGCCGTGGTAAGGAAAAACCGTATGAATTTTCAGTCCTAAAATTTCTTAAATGAATACGAATATTTATGACAAATTTTTAATATTTTTCGTTCAATTTTTCAGAGATTTTTGCTTCGTTGTTAGATTTCATTTTTTTGAAAATTCCGAGAGGACATATTCATAACTCTCGTCAAAAATAAATATTTCATCGAAGGAAATCTGGCAACTCTCGAATGTTCATACGGCGTTCTTCCTTACTACACTGGAAAAAAAAACACATCGGATCTAGAGTCCAGACTCTTGAAAACATTGACAAGAAAAAATACTCTTGATTCAATCGGATTTTTGCTTGAATCAAAACGAAATCCGCTGAAATTAAGAGGCTTGGTTCTTGATTTAAGCTCGAGTCTGATTGAATCAAGAGTACTTTTTCTTGTCGATGTTTTTTAAGAGTCTGGACTCTAGATCCAATGTGTTTTTTTTCCAGTGTTCTTTAATTTTAGAACATTTCTTGTGCGTCCTCTAATAAACGCGGAAAAGTTTTTCGTTTTAATTTTGTGCACTTAAGTTTTCTTCTTCATATTCGTAAACTGCAATAAAATTGATGTCTGAAGAGATGAATACAAATTACACACTTGGGGGGGGGGGGGGACATTGGATATAGAGTCCAGACACTTAAAAACTTCGACAAAAAAAATACTCTTGATTCAATCAGATTTAAGCTTAAATCAAGAACCAAGCCTCTTAATTTGAGCGGATTTCCTTTTGATTTAAGCTTAAAGTCTGATTGAATCAAGAGCACTTTTTCTTGTCGATGTTTTTAAGAGGTCTGGACTTTAGATCCAATGTGTTTTTTTTTTCCAGTGTACGGCGTTCTTCCTCACTATGGCAGTATATGTTCGCGATGCAGAAATCCTGATTCGGCTCGCGGACGCTCTCCAGTCAACGCAACCGGAGGTCTGCGAGAACCGCGGATCCCCGCATGACTTTAACGTGAGTTAAGCGGTTTTTGCACGGCACGGTGGGAGCATGACGTCACGCCGATGAATCGGGCGCTCCGTTGACGCGGAGGATTAGCCGGTAATATATTTGCTACTTATGAATAAACGTCGACGATGATTTATTCGATTCGCGGTGCGAGGGTGCGTATTGTCGGCCCGGAGTGAGAATATAAATCCAGCCTTCGCTCTGTATTTCCGTTGGCCCGTCTCGATATGCACTCCCGTTTTTACGCATCAGCGCGATAGCTTTTATTTTTTTCTCGACCCTACGAAAACACCGCTCTGACTGCTCCTTAAAAAGAGGTTTCAGCGGGGATTCAATCTCTTCCACTGGTTTTCATCGACTCGATTGTCTTTACGATAATCACACACGCAAGGCACCTTAGACGAGCACGAGATTGTTATCAGTTGTTTTTAGATGTGGTCACTGGATGGTCTCTAATAAAGACTTGTTTTTTTTTTTTTTTTTTTTTTTTTTAATACTTTCTATTTGCTTTATGCTCCTTGGCTTGTCAAATGCGTCAATTTTTTTTTCACTTATCACTATATTAGTCAAATAGTTGTACACAGACACAATATAATTACAATAATAATTAAATTATTCATTTTACTATTACTCTAGTCTCAGAAATTCCCCTACCGAGTAGTAGCATTTTTCAACGAGGAAATCAAAATTGTGAAAACATTTTCATATCCACATCTTAACGGGTCCCATGCACACTGGAAAAAAAGAACACATTGGATCTAGAGTCCAGACTCTTGAAAACATTGACAAGAAAAAGGACTCTTGATTCAATCAGGTTTAAGCTTAAATCCAAAGGAAATCCGCTCAAATTAAGAGGCTTGGTTCTTGATTTAAGCTTAAATCTGATTGAATCAAGAGTATTTTTTCTTGTCGATGTTTTTAAGAGTCTGGACTCTAGATACAATGTGTTTTTTTTACCAGTGCATGTCAATCCGAAACTCATGAAACAACACCTTCGAATTTTCATCAAATCATCAAAAACAGTCCCTGATGATCTCCGCGGCGAAGCTTTCAAAGTTGCAATGGCAAAACGGGTAGCGGATGAAACCGTGGCGAACAGTTCTTTGACGGGTCGTTAAGACCCATTTGAGGGGATCGAGTTTCAAACTCGAATAACTAAGCGTATTAAGCCGGTAATTACGGCTCCGTGAGCAGGTATAACTTCAGCGTCGGGCTCAATTTCGGGGGATCGGCTCGTAAATTGAACGTCAGTCGATTTCCGGCTCGAGAGTGTGCTAAGAAAAGCACTGTCGTGTCACGGAGGGGCGCGAAAAAAAAAAAAATGAAAAAAAGTTTACGTGGCGCCCTTAATCTTAATACGAAATAACTTTTCCGGCTGCCCCGCCCGTCCCAGCTATCAGTCTCCGCTTTCCTCGATGCTGCTGGCTTGCCGCCTACTCCGCTGATATGACCACTTCGCGCTCAGCCGCAAGTGGTTTCATGAGTGGAGAATTTGCTTGCAATTGTTTTATTGCCTCATCTGAAAGTGCTTAAAGAGCTGATTTCACAATGCACTGGAAAAATAAACACATTGGATCTAGAGTGCAGACTCTTGAAAACATTGACAAGAAAAAGGACTCTTGATTCAATCGGATTTAAGCTTAAATCAAAAGGAAATTCGCTCAAATTAAGAGGCTGGGTTCTTGATTTAAGCTTAAATCCGATTGAATCAAGAGTATTTTTTCTTGTCGATGTTTTCAAGAGTCTGGACTCTAGAACCAATGTGTGTTTTTTTTTCCAGTGTATTTTTCATAATTTTTTTCTAATATGGGAAATAGTATAAAAACAGATTTAAAAGTGAGAAAATGCACCGCCTAGTGACGTCATCTGGCGGCATTTCCCATTTAAACCCATGTATTTTGGCAGATTACATCATTTTGTCATATTTTCTCCAAATTGTTCAATTCATGTACCAAGGGATCCTCGTGTTCAGTTAACTCAGCAATTTCCACTTAAACACGAAATTCATCAAATTTCAGACACCTGCAAATTCTCCATTAAACAGATTATTTTCTAAAACGCGTAGGCGCCAAATTGCGAATGGGAGGAAAGCAAGAAAACGCGTTTTATTCGCTTTGATGACAATCTTTAAAATCCCAATAATGTGTGTTTAGAAGGCTATTTTGAAATCAGATATGATTCATCATTCTAGAGAAAACAGAGAAAAAACAACCCCTCTACTCCCAAAATAGAGATTAGCGCTTACGTGATTAGGAAAATAATCGGTTCAATTGGATCATTTCATCGATTGTTCATAGAGTATGAATGTCCACCAGCGGACTGATAGATGACATCGATACAGACAAAGCTATGGATAAGGAAGAGATCGGGAGTATGGGGCGATCCTTTTGGTTGACGTGGTTGATTCCTTTGGTCTGAGGGAGTAAATGATGGACTAACTACACTGATAAATATATTTGTGTTCTTGTGTTGCCTTTGGTTAATCTTGGAAGTAGAACACACCAACACAAACTTTGTGTCGACTTTGGCATAGTTTGCTGTGAATTTAGAGCAGAAAACAATGGAGAGACTGGAATAATTCATTCCTCCGATTGCAACGTTAATATTCACCACTCGAAAGCTCTTAAAGAAAACCAGCTGCTATTTTCGCTTGTAATTGTCAACCGAAGGCTAGGGTTATTTTGTGATTTAACTCCCGTATTAACGAAACTTTTGTGTTGAAATTTCGGTCTATCATGAAGTGTCATGACAGTAAATCTCCTTACTTTACCCCAAGAAAGAATTTTCCCGTAGGGGCACGGATCTAAAGTGGGAAGATAATTTCTTCGCGACGCGGAAGTTCGGCAACAAAATTTACCAAAGTTCGCTGACGGATAAGTTAGGCACTTATTTATGGACTGGGAGGAGCGAAAAAATGATGTTCTTCTCCATCATTTCGGAGGCCTTTAATCGACAGATATGCCTGTCCTTAATTGGATAAGTTTGACAAGATGGCTCGTCTTCAGTCCCCACCTTCGCATATTTTTTTAATCTGGACCGAGTGTATCATAAAGGAATCAAGTGCAAACACATAATTTTACAAGCGCGTATTCGTACAACAAGATCCATTACCAGGTATGCTCTTTTAGAAATAAACCAAAGAAGTTGGTTCCTTTATGCGGAACTCGGCTCATTTTATGAGTGCACACCCTGTATCACCGGCCTCGATGGCGGTGTTTCTGCATGTTTTATTCCCTTTCGTTACGAAGCTCACCACTAGTTTCAATGGTGGTTCGAATACGAGTTATCATAAATGGACACATTTCTGCCTAAAATTGACAAATAGCAAGACAAATAGTAAGACAAAGACAAGATAAGTAAAGCTGCCAAAATTCGTCATTCTCGTTCACTACATCAGCAAATAAGAGGCCAAAGTACTTCAGCAGACATATACCCTCAGAAGCTGAAACTTTAACCTAGTTCGTCTTTAAGAAATCTTTCTGAAAGAGAGGATGTTTATTAGAAAAATCTGCAGGGCCGTATTCAAAGCATTGAATGCGGGAATTTAAATCGGACACTGTAAAATAACGCCTCCTGAAGATAAATACTCTAAGAATAAGGATTAATTCACTTTTAACAATACCCTCGAAAAGATCATGTAAAATATCTAAGGAGCATTTTTTTTAGAATATGGAACCTGGTAACTTTGTTGAAAGCACACTTTTCTTTAATTCCGGTCTTTGAGGGGCGTTTCATTGCTACTTGAGCATCGTAGGTTTCTGTCTTTCTGAGAAGTTCCGCTCTCTCAATGGTGATACTCCCTCTCTGTACTTTGTCAGCAGAGCATATCCTGCAACAATACTTACTACGAGAAAAATTTTCCACAAATCCTCCTATCCCATTTAGACCAAGATTGTCACCTGCTAATGTTGATAACAGAAAATATATTTTTTGTTTTTCGCCGTCTGATGATGAAACGGTAATGCCTTTCTTAGCCAAAAAGTTAAGTTCTTCAATATTTGGCCGAAAAAGTTTCCCAGTTACCGAAACGCTTCTTATTTTTTGCTTTTGTTAAAAGAGCCACGAAGTAACTGATCAAAGAGGATCTTTTCTCTGGAAGCAGGCAAGGAATAGAGAAATAAGTAGCATTGATTTTATTCGTTCCAGCATGACCACCAAGTGCATTATCGCATTCCAAATCATCATTAAATAGAATCAAAGGCAGCACTATCCCATCATCTTTTTGTAGAGACGAATTTTGCCAACAGTTACCTTGCGCAATATTTGATGAAACCTCTCTATCCTGATCTAATCTTTTTAAGTATAATTGTATACTCTCAAGAACTTGTTTTTGGCTTAAATATTGCTTTAAAACTTCGCGTAGAGGTATGATAACAGCATGCTCTTTGACCCATGTTCTCCTGTAAATACC
Organism: Bemisia tabaci; assembly: GCF_918797505.1. Lineage (NCBI taxonomy): Eukaryota > Metazoa > Arthropoda > Insecta > Hemiptera > Aleyrodidae > Bemisia > Bemisia tabaci. Next base: position 10,536,252 of record NC_092794.1, on the reverse strand, counting down.
GCGAATTTTTTCTTTTTAGAAACATAACCTAGGGTGTTCAGCTTAGGAGGTATATAGAAACTACTTTTTTCAAACATATTCACTTGGCGGTAAGTTGTTTTAAACTTACTAAACACATCTTCAGAAGCAGTAAAGGTGTTATTTAAACTAGTGACAATATTATGGAGAGCAGTCTCCTTGTCCAAATTTTCACAAACATTTTGCATCTTTTCCCGATATACGTCGTGCATACCATGGAGCAAGTTTGTGACACCCTCTATCGTCATTTGAATTTTAGAAGATGGGATGCCAGGGAAACCATGTACCTGAGACAGATCTTTGTACGCTTGGGCAATACACAAACTATTATAATAAGCTAAGAAAACCAAAAACTCTTTCTTCGATGGTTATCAGTTGAAAATCTGGTTGCAGAGGTGATACACTAGTCATCTGTTCAGGCGAAGGCTCAACCTTAAAGTTTAATGGTCCAGAAGTCTCAAGAGTTGTCGAGCCTATTCCACTATTTGTCACAATGCTTTGAGAAGAAAAGTGTTGACTATTTAATATAACTGATTTTTTCGTATTGTCAGATTTAACGCCGTGCATATCATTGAAATGTTTAATAAATCCCTTTCTATTAGTGCAAGTACGGGGGCAGTGATTGAAGGAGCAAGTAATAGGTTCACATGCTTTCATCTTATGCTGAGTTACAAAATGAGAAATGAGATCTTTTACGGAGGGAAAGGGGGACTCGCCTCGAAACTTGAAACAATGAGCCATGATAATGGAGTGAAAATATTAAACTATACCTTGAAATATCGGAGAAAGTTCTTCACTTATGCCAACATAAATAACTGTATTTTCTATAAAAAAACCATTTCAAAACCCACCCATAAATAACTGTATTTTCTATCAAAAAACCATTTCAAACCCCACCATTACAAACCACTGCCATTTTTCGAACACACACACAACTAACAGTCCAAGTACCGAACTCGTAGGGAGTAGGGTTGTTGGACTTTCCGAGAAGTCCAAGTACCGAACTACACCCGAAATATCTTTCGGGTGAATCTTGATGTGTAAAATGAATTTTAAGTTGATATATAAAAAAAATAAAAAAGCACACTAACAATAAATGACATGATAATAATGCTCAACCGTAATTTTCAGTAACGCATAAAAATGATGTACGCCAGCTTTCACTCACACAACTTACAAGGCTGTTACTCACAATGTTAGATCGTTTGCCAGTGTCTTAACATGAAGGGATCCTCTACTGTTACCCAGCAAATCTAACTTATACACATGCTCCCGAAGGAATGCCCAAAACAAAGAAGAATCTGGTAGGAAACCGACATCTAACATAATAAAAAGTTTAAATACAATATCTATAGCTTTCAAAGCAGTTTCGCAAACATATTTAACGTCTTTATACACTACCAAGTACTCCAGTCTTGGAAATTGGCCCACCACCACCGGCACAGGCTGAACGTCGTATCCGAATTTATTCAAACGCGCATTACGCGAGGTCACTATCTCAAGTGCAGCTTTCTCAGTTTCTGCGTGGATTAAAAACCCATTCTTTGCCTCTATTTTTGAAATCCTCCAACTTTTTTTGATAGTCGTTGTTATCAAGTCCGCTTGTGTATAAATCTACCGCAAAAAGCTGTAAAAACAAACTAATGTCCTGTAAAATTGATGATATTTTTGATGATATGATTTTTGATGATTGATGATATTTTCATTTTGAACCGATGGAAATAACAATTTTCTCTTGATAAACCACAATTAGGTAATATTTTCATTATTTTTGTTCACATTCGAGTCACCGCCATCTTGGTGCACTCGTTTGTGACTCCATGAGCGAGAACCAATCAGAATTGGATTTTTTTTTAGGCCACTTTCAGCCCAACCAAAAGTGAGTTGTCGTAACTCGGGGTATAAAGGGACTCTATTACAAACTTACCTGTTAGATTGCATCTATTTTCATTTCAGTTGTTAGTTGTTTGCTTCTTGCCCTGTAAAAAGGCTTTGCCAACGTTGGTCAGAAGAAAACTACGATGAAAACTAGATAAAAATCGCGAAAATCTAATACTCATGAGCGCTAATCTGGAATCCATACGTACACAATTGGGTTGAGTTTCCATTATTTTTGTTTACGTTCGAGGTACCGCCATCTTGGTGCACTCGTTTCTGCCTCCATGAGCGAGAACCAATCAGAATTGGATTTTTTTTTAGGCCACTTTCAGCCCAACCAAAAGTGAGTTGTCTTAACTCTGGGTATAAAGGGACTCTACTGTGCGGAGCTTGCAGACCGCACGCACTATTCGCGGCCGAGGCCGATTCATCAGGGCGGGTCGTGGGATGAAAAATTAAGTTCCGAACTGACGCGAGTCAGGCAAGCCGCGCCGTGGCCGAAAACCAGGGTGGGCCTGTATTTTCGGCCGCGGCCACCGGATTTTGATTATTGCGTCAGGGTGAAAATACGGGCGTCGCGACTGAAATTGAGGCCCGGGGCGGAAACGCCGAGGGGTCAACGGGGCGGCTATTGAGAAAGATATCAATTGTGGAGTGCGTCGCGGACAGGATGAGCGGCTTAGGCGCGTTGCCGATTTTTCCTATTATTTTGTGCAATTTTACGAAATTCCTTGAATCTCGCTTAATTGACCAGGGCCCAGCAAGCCTTGATGTACGAAAAGTGTTAGCCTTGATGTACAATATGAATGTTTGCCTTGGTCTACGAAGACATGATGTTACCTGGATGCAGAATCAATTTTTATTCGATGAAATTATCATTTTGAGGAGCTGGAGGATAATTTACGAAATTCTGAAATCTCGCTTCATTGACGGGCACTGCACGCCTGATCTAGTAGAAGTATTAGCCTTTGTTCGAAAAGGTTATTTCTGACTTTTGAGAAAATAACGAAAATGATAATCAAACGGACAATGCGCAAAGTCATTTTTGCAATTCGAGAAATACGTGATCAAGTAAAATACATGGATCTGGCAAATGCAAGTCCAAACTCCCAACGAAGTTTTCGCCAGGATGCGATTGGTTCAAAGACTTTTAAAGGGTCCGATGGAGACTCTATGTAAATGAAGACAAATAATGTCCAGAAATAGTACTGATTTGTTAAGGGTGGTCCGGCAGCACTAAGAAAGTGCGGACATTTTTTGTGTACGTCATTTTTTTCGCAGTTGGAGCGAGAATTTCAAATTTTTGAAATTGTTTGAATTTCGTCAAATGGAGGTACTGGGAAAGTACTAACTATTTTTTTTTTTTTTTGAGCAAGCACTGACTTTCTTGGGATTATTCGGAGAAAGTGCTGTAAAAGTACTGATTTTTGGCCAGCCTGTATTAGTAGTCACCCTGTAAATGCTCGGGAATTCATGACGCACTCTCGCGGAGGACACCAAGTCATTGAAATGCAACACGATTTGTGCCGAATGTATATACTCATTCGCGATGAGCGCGATGATCGATGGAACACACGGGAACTCGGGAAACGCAACGCTCCGAGCGGCGGCAGCGCCGCGCGGCAGCCGTAGATACAACTCTATAATTCTCACATTTTTCATAATTTCTGGCCGTAGTTCCGAAATCGACCCCTCTCTTCCGCCGGGGGTATAATACCACTCCCGCACGCCCCGATACAATTCCTATTTCACATGTTTGAACATCATAAATAACGCCATTATGCTCCGCCATTAATTTATGAGCCGTCATTTACCATCGAGTCTTTCAATTCCGGGCTCCGTGAAAAATAATCCGCCGAAATCTTGGCGCTGAGCAGGTAGTCTACCGTCACGGAACTCAATCTGGAGCCGGCTGATCCCGAGTCATTTTCACCCCCCTCTCTCGTCCCCCACCCCCTCCTTTCTCGCGCCCTTTCCCTCTCTTTCGAACATTCCTACAACTTTCCTGTGAATATGATCATGCGCTACGACGAATCGTGTTCTCTCTGTCTTTTTCGCCGAGTACTTCCCGAAACGTTATATTCAAGATTTTATAGGTGAGCTGATACTGTATTTGAGGGGCTTGGAGGACAAGGCGCATTAGTGCAGTTTTTGCTATTTCGAGGAATACGTGTTTGAAATTTCGAAATTACCTGGATCCTTATGGCGAAAAGAAAGGTCAAATTGACATTTTGATGCTTGAAAGTTGGAATTTGGGAACGAGTTTTTTTAGAGAATACGCCTTAAGACTAGCTTTACGTGAAATCATTAATATCTCAATTTTTTCAGAAACTCTACGTTGGCACCAGAGTTAAGAGACCCTCCACTAGTATCTTGGCCATGGTGGAAGCTTTTACTTTCGGGACTTCAGCATTCTACTGTTGACTTACCTACATGGTTGATGTACAATAACGTGTTGGCAGTTTCGTTTTGCAAATGAGCCGAAAATGGCCGAAGTTTGGAAAACTTGTTTGGCTCATGACGTCACCCGAAGCTAATCATCCACCATAGGTAGGAGAGTGATGACTGTTGCTTCCTTATAATTGTCCATAAGGAATTGTTGAATCCCCGAAAGTAAAAGCTTCCACCTGTCGCAAAGAGGCCAGTGGAGGGTCTCTTGTCTCTGGTTGGCACCTTATTCTCCAATCCTCATTTGTACCTTTTTTTCCCAAAAACTCCTCTTACGGACTCCTAAGACGTGTGTTGAAAGGAATCGAAGTTTTCGTCAGAATTTCAAGAACTGAGCGCTGGGACAGAGCGACCCGAAAATTTTCTGACCACTGCTTTTTTTAACGACCCAACGAAACGTTTATCATCAATATCCCGGCTTTATGGCACTCGCTGGGAGTAAAACGGCCTCATAAAATTCAGGATCTCTCAATAAATGCGCCTCTCAAAGAACGTCCTTCAGTCGGGCTGGGCCCTAAAATTTGTTGACGGATAATTTCGAACGTCTTCCCATGGATATGCAAAATTTACCTGCGCTCGCCGAAATAATATCAATCGGTGCCTCCTTCTCGGCGAGCGGCGAGAACATAGATCCGCGTTTCGATTATCCGTTCCTCTCTTTGTTTTTCCTGTCGCGGTCCATCGGCAGTTATTTTTTACGAGCGAGTTCTCGATTATGATATAATAAAGATATTATTTACATCACCTGCCAAGCATGATTCCGTCCGCTGCTGTCTGTCAAGCCGAAACGGCCTCTCCCGAATGCACGATACCATCGTGTTTTATTTTACGGTTTGAATCGGGATTTTTATGAGGCCAAATCACATTTCATCCAATAATCGTGGACATTGTTAGACGTTTAGGGCTCATGATTTTTCCCTAGGCATCCTGACATTCGACGTCGTGTGCTGTTTATGAAGTCTCCTTGGACGGAAACGTCCTGGCGCATCCTTCAAGCTCTGCAGCATACTTCGACTTGAATCTAAAAGACACTGCGTTCGATGTTTTACAGCGCTGCAGCTCTTATGCATGTAATCTCCTTATGCATTTTGTAAATAATTTTTTATCCGCATATCTCCTTTTACAGGGAAAAATAATGGGAATTTTTGGTTTATTTCAGTGAAAAATGTCCCCTTCTCGCGTCTACTGACGAGAGCCGCAAGTCTCAAATTTTCGAAATCTTGTTTCTTTTGAATCCGTGCAATCTATTTCAGATGAAATTATTGAAATTGCTAAAACAGCAGAATTCGTCTTATTGTTATGAAAACGAGACTTATGAGAAAGCCCTAAGTGCGTAAAAATGACGAGTTTTAGACAAAACTACCGTAAGTAGCATTATTTCTCCAAGAAGCCAGTGAGGACATTGCTGGCAAGTAAAATACCAATGCTGTAGCTGCCAATTTCTAACGTGAAATTCTTTTTTTGTGTGCTCAAAACGCAACCACAAAATATGCAGAAGATATCACTTACGGCTGCCTTGCCTAACATGAAAATGAATAATACGCTTTTTATTTTACTGAATTAAAATTGGTCGATTTCCAAACCATTTCTAAGAGTCTCACGAATGATTGGTGGAAATTTGACAGAGAACAGAGGCTTCTCTCAATGAAAATTTCTGCTCAGACGCTAGTAAGCCCATTATCTGAAAACTTCATTATTGCACTTACGGCTCTCTGCGGTATCACGGCAGTACTAAGATCACACAGAGACATAGGGGCCGATCAAAAGTAACGACGTCAGATTTTTCCAAAATTTCTCGACCCTTTCCATACTAGCCCCCATCTCCTCCTCCCACTTTTCTTCAAAAGGAGGTTTCAGGCAACGCCTAACCCCCTCTCCTTCCAAAGCACCTGACGTGATTTTTAGTCGTCCTTTATGTGACCATGGTCAGGTTTGAAATCACAGTTCCGCAGAAGCCGAGAAGGCAAGGGCATTTACCCGAAGGTCCTCCTTTTTCTATTAGAATCTTGTCAGTTGTAAATTAATCACCCTAAAGCGGAGGTTGCCACCGGCTAATAGAATCATGGACGCAACGGAACATGTTTATAGCTTAATTTCGAACGAATAGAAGCGCGACAAAGGACAGCAGAGACGAAGCGGAGAAAAAATAATATTTGCATTTAGGAAGGAGACCGTAACAAGCATTTGGAAAGCGACGGTGATAAAAAGAATCTTAGCGGGGGTGAGGCTCTCCGGTGGCGGAGGGGGAGAGGGGAGTCGAGTTACTGGATGCACGGAACGACTCGGAGAGCAAGGACTATCGTCATAATAATGATGTTGATGACAAGCTGAAGTCTAAATAATATTCGTCATAATGCGCGCGGCTTATCAGATGAAATCCACGCAGCGTATATTTATTGCCGTATCGCGACCGTGGGAATATAACTACCTTTTTTCAAACTTTAGCAAGCTTTCCGCCTCCTCCCGCCCGAAATAATCGTTCGCAAAGACACTCGGTGCCCGGGCAGTAAACATTGTTACAGATACCGATCTGTTCGGTCGCGTATAATTTTTATGTTTTAATATGATGAACAGTCTCGAGGAGTTATACGTGCAGATAAGTGCGCGGATATCAAGACGTATCGGTGGAACAGTTGCCAGCTCAAAGCCGAATACGAAGCTATGACAACGCGACTCCTGCAAACCGGTGTATCTATGTTCATCTGTATCTTTTTAGCGCAGGGAAGTCGCGCCGATTTTTCAATAGTCCTATGGTCTTTAGGCTTTTTCGGAGCTCTCAAGACCAGAAGTAAATACCTAAACACTCTTAATTTGTCGACTCCAGCGGGCTGATTTTCTTAATTTATTGACAAAATGATTGACATAGCAGACGTAGGGAGTATGGAGCTATCCTATTGGTTGAAACTTGTAGTTGTCATCGATTAAGAGAGAAAAGTATAAACTAATTGTAAGGTCTCTTGTTAGTTGCAAGGTTAGTCTTTTACTTACCTCCTCTGTCAATGGCAAACACCTGCTTCCACCAATAGGATAGCCTCATTTTCAGTTTGTCTTCCGTGTCCATCGCTGTTTATGAATCTCGATAATCAGCCTGAAGAAAGTTTATGCGATCCCTTTCAATTAACCTTACAGACGCACTGTGACCCTCTTTCACCTTAAATATTCACTAATGCACATTGTATATAGCATGGTGATTTAAGTTAATTTTTTTCGAAGAAATCTAAGAGTGGTACGAATTCTTTATCTGGTTTGTTTGCTGAATACTGCGAGAGAGGACCATGCCCATTTTGAGAGATTGATCGAGAAGTGGCACTCAGATGGCCATACTCCCTGCGTCGGTACTCAGTACATCGCGGAAGTTAGCCAGAATTAAGGTAAAAGTTGCCTTAAATGGATTGTCTGTGCCGAAAAATCACTTGCATCAGAAATTCAGAATTATTATGGAGAAGAAGAAGAAAGTCGGACTGATGCCCCAGTAGTCCTCTCAAAAGTCTAAAACCGTTGTACCTGTAAGCGCGACCCAGGCAAAGCAATACTCTCTTCGTGTAACGTACGCTTTTTAGGCTAGGCGCAACGGTCCGATCTGGCTTCGCTGTCGAAAGCGAGCGCTGCAGTAAATCTCATGGATCCCTACCTTATTAACCCCGCATCGTCTTATTCGTGATTCCTGCATCACCGTTTTTATTTGCTAATCACAAATTATCTCGTTATTTTTTCCGGTTACCGTGACAACCGAAACGCATGTTCCGTGAGTTTTCTGATTCGTGACTTTTTCAACAGTGGCGCGGACTAGATCGGTTCGCGTCATTGAAACTAGGAACTTCGAAGCAACTCTGAACTCAATTTCATGCGTAGCGACAAGAAGATTAATTTTACTTTGTATTTTCGGTTGTGGTCCGAACACGGGAGAATAATACTCGTGCTTATGAAATACCTCTAAAAGTCTGCCAGCCATGTATGAGGATCTTTTCGACCGAACAGCATATACGAATGTCAACGTTGCTATAAGATTGTGTATAGGTACATACAACTGTTTAGTTAGCAGAAAGCTCTAAGCTCTGTCATGAAATTTGCCTCAAATTGTCTTTGTATTCTATGAATATGTGGATATACCCATGTCAACGTTGCTAAGATTGTGCATAGGTACATACAACTGTTTAGTTGGCAGAGAGCTCTAAGTAAGGGTAAACAAAGGGTATAATAAAATTTTATTCTATTTGTTATCAATAACTCTGAGCATATATGAATTTTTTTATACTTAACCTTCTTTTATAGTTTGGAAAATCCTTTTGGCCATCGGTAGGAGATAGTCCCTGCCCAGATGATCCCACTCCACTGAAAATAAAGAAACTCCGGTCGTGGAAGCTGTACTCTAGGGCCACATACACATACAGAGCGGGCTCAGAGGCCGAAAATTTCGGGCGTAGCACCCGGAGCAATCGAAGTTGCGGCTCTTGCACCCGGAGCGCTCTATCTCTGAGCCCGGAACGGACGGTATCTCTATGTATCCCGTAACATTTTTTTCAGTGACTTCCTATATTAACCCACAAGGGAAGGGATTTGGGAGGTGGACCCCAGCGCCCTCGAAGGGTTGGGTCGCGTATCCCTATAGTATAAATACATCCCCCCCCCCAAAAAAAAAGGAAACTGAATGGAGTATTCTTTCAGCGGCCCTGCATTTTATCGCGCGGGCCGAACGAAGAAAGGAAAGTTCTGCCGTGGTAAGGAAAAACGCCGTATGAAAATTCGAGAGTTGCCCAATTTCCCTTTATAAATCATGCATTTTGACAACATTCAAGCATGCTTTTCCTTAAAATTTTCAGATATTATAGATTAAATTGCGAAAAAAATTGTCTGAAATTTTCGTAAAAATATTCGCAATATTCCCAGAAATTTCGGTTTTTATCGAAGAAAACTCGGCAACGTCTGAAGGCTCATACGGTGTTCTTCCTCAGCACGGCAGAGTTGTAGTCGGATCCTTTGGACAGCAGTGGCGTGGCGTGCTTTGCGATCTATCGATAGTTCCCCATTTGAAGCTGTGGTAAATAATCGATTATTAAGGTGTTCGCTGCGAACACCCTGTTTATCGATCCTTTTCCATAGGTTTAAATGGCCGATCAATCGATGTATCGCAAAGCACGCCACGCCACTGCTACCAGCGGCGTGGCGTGCTTTGCGATATATCGATAGTTATGCCATTTAAACCTATGGAAAAGATCGATAAACAGGGTGTTCGCAGCGAACACCTCAATAATCGATTCTTTACCATATGTTTAAATGGCATAACAATCGATATATCGCAAAGCACGCCACGCCACTGCTGGATAGGTGGAGCTCGTGGGTGCCCGAACCCGGGACGGGCACGCGCAATGGCAGCGGTGACCCGTGTAAATTATTCAAGGGAACTGCAGCCGTAATGAAGCTTACGCTACGGAGGAGTCGTTACGGGAACGAGGAATCGGACTCATGCTCCGGCGCACCGGGGCCGGGTGCGGGGGCCGCCGGAGCCGGGGGCCGGGGCCCCTCCGTGGGGGCAATTTATTACAAGAAAATAATTAGCCGTGTTTGACCGCGACGCAGGACAACACACACGGACGTGACCAAAATTACAACATCGAAAATATGAACAATAAGAAAATCGTATCAGATTACCGTCCTTTGCATCCGCGCCGTCCATCACCGGGCGAAGCCGCGCTTCCATGCGGGCCGGCTGAAAAATATCGAGTGTTTTACTGCGCTTTTCACGATTACTCATTCCGGAACGTGGGAAACGGGATGGAAATTCACCGATCAGAGCTCGAGATGATTCGACTCAATAGGCGAATTTCGCGTTTTGTATTCGGTCGTGAGAGGTGAATCACCGCCAACTTTTGGATTTGATTAAAAGAAAGCGCACCGATTGGCCAATTGTAACACACGGAGAAAAAAAACTCGTGCGTGGGACCCGAAGTTTAGGTCATATGGATCTCTGAAGTTTTCAGATTGAGCATCTGAACACTTTAGGTCTAGCTGCGAAGTTCGGATCATACATCTGAAACTTTAGTTCTTACATCTGAAGTACTTCAGATGTGAGAACCGAGTACTTGGATGTGAGAACGAAGTACTTCGGATGTGAGAACCCGAAGTACTTCCGATGTAAGAACTAAAGTTTCAGCTGTATGATCCGAACTTCGGCAGCTAGACCTAAAGTGTTCAGATGCTCAATCTGAAAACTTCAGAGATCCATATGACCTAAACTTCGGGTCCCACGCACGAGTTTTTTTCTCCGTGCACGACTGAGTGAAAGCAGCAATTTCTTTACCTATCGCACAGAATATGTTACAATTGATGTTGCACCGGTCCGTAGTGCCGCGGATGACTTTTTCAAAATTTAAATAAAGTAAATGCCCGTCTCTCTATTTATCATAAATAGTACTCAATTGGAATAATTACAAAGTAATCACTCGGAAATAGTACATAAAACTATAGATGAGACATTTAAAGCACTTACCAAAGCCTTCCTCAAAAGCTAGATATGTCATTTGGGCTTCAGGTCACAGCACCGGGAATTTACTTTTCGCCCCCACGAAAACACGTTTGTAATCATAACCTCAAAAAATAAACAAAGATTATCAACTCGGGCGGAAGGTACATTAGTGAGTGGTCGTATTAAACTGATGAAATTGACGCGTAGTTGGTTCTGGAGTATGCCCACCATGGTGGCAGCTAGGTCGAGTGTTCAGTTAACCCCGCCGTGCCCCACCCAGGCTACCCTAAAATAAGCAAACAGTGACTTGGTGGAAGCGTTATGTTATTTAATCGTATTGTAAAATTATATTGACAATATCAAAATGAGAAATTGAGAAGAGAAGGGAGGTGTTGTTATGGTGACTCATTTTTTTAAATGAAAAACAGTAAGATCGCAAAATGTAAAAAAAAAAAAATTAAATGCTTTGGAAATCATTAAATTTGACACGGAACCACCAATATTTAAAAAACGCACATTACATTCTCCTTTGATGCAGATTTTATTTTCATCAAATTTTAATAGAATGAAGAATTTTTAATTTTTTTGTAGAGTGTGCTAACATTTCAAAATCATGAGTTAAAAAACGCTGACCCTACGAGTATAATTATTAGGGCCAAACAGAGCGGAGCGGCGTGCCACGTGCTGCCAGCGTGAGAGGCTCACTGGTGCCTACAAACCTAAGTTGATACTTCACGCATTGCGGAATGCTTGAAGTATCCACTTAGGTTTGTAGGCGCCAATGCGCGTTTCGTGCTGGCTGCCCGCCCGTCGTGCGGCGCGGCGGCGCCTTAAGCAAATATTTCACAACAGAGGTGTCGCGCAGTATTATACGAATGGGGGCTACGCCCCCTGGCCGCTACGCGGCCCAACCCCCTGAAGGCGCTCCGCGCCATCAATGGCCGCTTCGCGGCCCTATTTTTACCCTCCTATCGGTGTTAGTTTTATTTTTCCCCTAAAAAATTACGATATGAGGTATACTTTACTTTTAGAATGAAATAATTTTTGGTTTTGATGAATAAAGAAACAAATTTTTTTTTTGAAGTCTAAAGGACGCGTTTTGGAATGACTTGATGAAATATTGCAGTAAAACAACGAACATTGATAATCAGGTAATAATTAAGAATTTCGGGAACGGGGATCGAACCCACACCATGATTTAAGTGGACGCTTCCGACGTCTTTGACGACTCGGCCACCGCTCGTCTTGAGGAAGTAGGGGCGAATCTTGTGTAGATAAGTGTAGAGCTGATGCGCAGGCTACACAGCTACTGCGCAACCTCCTCGACCACTGCGCATCCTCCCGCGCATAGCGGTAGCAGTCTCGGAGCATTCTGAAAATTCACTCACTTTTATAACGTGATTGTAAAAAAACCTGGGTCCTATTTCCAAAATCTGAATAGAGCGGGCTCATCTAGGGCCAATTACCCGTCGATTACCGCAAAAAACTTGGAAATCGGCCCGGTAGAACGCTCAAACGAACTATGACAAAAAATATAAATTTACATTGTTTAAATGGGAGAATTCGCAACTTTACCACTTAATATAAAAAAACCTAGGCCATATTTTGAAAATCTGAAAAGAGTTGGCTTATCTAGAGACAATTGCCCGTCGATAGCCGCAAAAATCATAAAAATCGGCTTTGTAGAACGCTGGAACTAAGCGTTACCAGTTTCGCAAATTAGGAGGCTGAGAGCTTATAGTATAGAGATGAAGCATGCATCCTTCAAAAGTACAGATCTTTCCTCGCATAATAAATCAAGATACTTATCGTGCACATGAAAAATCTAAGAGCCTTCAGCTGAGGCAAAGCAAAAAGTTAACCCGGTTAGGTATAACGAGGTAGGAATTTCTTGAAAGATAATTAAGTCCTGTTGCACTTGCACCAAAGAGGTGTCGAGAGTTTTAGTGAATTTTGACTCGTAGAATTGACGCTCCCCAATTATTACCTAATATCTCAATTATATATTATTCTCCGTTGGACCAAAGGAAAACAAAACATGGAAAAAACAAGCAAACCCTCATTCTTCCAAAATATTTTACATTTTTACCCAAAAACGTTGTGAGCAATAAATTGTCGTTTGTATTTACATAGGGACCAATTAATTTTGGGTCTCAACTGGTACGTGGACCAAAACTCCCGTGCCGAAAAAAACGCGTGAACGTGAGCCAGCCGGAAAAAACTGGTGCGCGAACAAAAAATCGTTGACGAAATGTCCTATAACCGGTTTAAAAAAAAAATTTTCTTCTTGTGAAGGAAATGGATGAAACTAAGCAATTTCGGTCGATGTACATGTTGCATTTGCAAGAGTTGGAAGGGCTTGTGACTTCCTACACACTATTTGTATTTGTCCGTAGTGATGAACACTGGGACGCATTGACGACAACGCATTGATGCAACTATACAACCTTAACGGATGTCCGTGTTGCAGCTATCAAATTGAAGGCGTTTTAACGTCCTGCGGTCGGAAAATGTGCTGCCGACTGCACATGTGTCAATCGGTCAATGTGTATCGGTCGGAGTGTGTGTACAGGGTGTTCGAAAAGTCCCCTCCCCCCCCCTCTAACTTTTGACCTAATTGAGGTAGAGATTTGAAACTTGGAGGGTGTTCCTAGATCAAAGGGAGCTACTTTTTGACCCCCCCCTAAAATTTTTGGGGGCCCCATTTTGGGGGGGGTTACGGACCCTAACTTTTAATTTTCAAATGGGAAGACCCCCTTTGTGATACCTCGTTCGGAAGAGCATAAAAAAAGAAAATTTTTCGCGCAAACCGGAAGTCATTATCTCAAACCGTTTCAAAATGGCGGCCGGTCAAAGTTCCAAATGGCCGAAAATTGGCACCTCTGCTATTTGCACATGGATTTGCTTGAAACTCGGTATTTGGGGGTATTTAGGCACGAGAAAAACGAATTTTAACGTTAGATTTTCAAAAAAAACCCTAATTTGTCAAAATGGCGACCGGTTTAGGCTCAAAAAGGCCGAAAATTTGACAAACTCGATTTTTTTGCCAATGGATTCACCTGAAATTCGGTATCTGGGGGTATTTTGACCCGAGAATAACGAATTCAACGTTAGATTTTTAAAAAAAACCCTAATTTTTCAAAATGGCCGCCGATTAAAGTTCAAAATGGTCAACAATTGGCAACCTCGACTTTTTGCCAATAGATTCGCCTGAAACTCGGTGAAATAACGTCGAATTCGTTTGTCTCCCACCCAGATACCCTCAAACACCGAGTTTGAGGCGAATCTATCGGCAAAAAGTCGAGGTTGCCAATTGTTGACCATTTTGAACTTTAATCGGCGGCCATTTTGAAAAATTAGGGTTTTTTTTAAAAATCTAACGTTGAATTCGTTATTCTCGGGTCAAAATACCCCCAGATACCGAATTTCAGGTGAATCCATTGGCAAAAAAATCGAGTTTGTCAAATTTTCGGCCTTTTTGAGCCTAAACCGGTCGCCATTTTGAAAAATTAGGGTTTTTTTGAAAATCTAACGTTAAATTCGTTTTTCTCGTGCCAAAATACCCCCAGATACCGAGTTTCAAGCAAATCCATGTGCAAATAGCAGAGGTGCCAATTTTCGGCCATTTGGAACTTTGACCGGCCGCCATTTTGAAACGGTTTGAGATAATGACTTCCGGTTTGCGCGAAAAATTTTCTTTTTTTATGCTCTTTCGAACGAGGTATCACAAAGGGGGTCTTCCTATTTGAAAATTAAAAGTTAGGGTCCGTAACCCCCCCCCAAAATGGGGCCCCCCAAAAATTTTGGGGGGGGTCAAAAAGTAGCTCCCTTTGATCTAGGAACACCCTCCAAGTTTCAAATCTCTACCTCAATTAGGTCAAAAGTTAGAGGGGGGGGAGGGGACTTTTCGAACACCCTGAATGTATGTGTCAATGTGTCATTAGTGACATTGATCCAACTATTCAAGCTCGACGCATGTATGTCCGCATAGCACACCGATGACTGAAATGCGAACCATGTATCTCTATTGCGCTGTTTCAGAAATGTAGCCTCTATTTTATTTTCTAAAGATACAAACAAAATGTATGCCTGAAAACCCCGAATTTCTGTTAACAGAGTGAAAAATTTATTTATATGTTAAAAAAAATATTATTTCAACGAATTCCGCCATCCGCTGTTTTTAGATAGAACACGGTCTTTTTTGTCCACATCTAATAAAAAATTATGAGAAACTCTGAAATTTGGTCCCAACTCTCTTAAAAGTTAGCGAAATCTGAAAGAGGGTCATCCCCGAAATGTCGGATGTTTGACATCCGCTGGTTTTACAGATATGTCTTCATTTACATGAATTTAAACGAAGAGGGTCTCGTAATTCATATTTTTTGACAGCTGTTAAAAGTTTCCTCTTCAAAATTTTAAGCGTTTTAATTCGTCTTCATTGGTCAGCACTAGGGCCTTTTCAAGCTTAGATATTTTTTCTAGACAGATAGAATTCATTGATGCATACAGCCTGTAGTAAACAGCTCCGGCACAAGTCAAATTTACAATCTATACAATAATTACAACAAATTAAGAAAAATGAAATTAGACAGGTTCCTCAAAAAATTATTTTAGATTATAATAAGCTTTATTTTTTAGTTTTATTTTCAATTGCAGCTTTCTACATATCTGAGAAATTCCTCTTCTGTATTTATCGCTCCAAAACGCAAGTGAAGTCATGCGGCCGTGTCCACTGACCCCGAGGGGTGGTAGGGATGTGAGATAGGATGTGTGTCGGGCGGGAAACCCCGCAGTTTATTGCGGCTCGCTCTCGTATCTTGCAGGAGTTGTTTCACCCCCGGGAACGTGTGGAAACAGAGGCACGACTCCGGATCCTGCAGCGTGCGAAAATTTTGTGCCTTGAGTAATTGGCGCAACGTTTGTCCTAACGTAAGGTTCGTTTAAAGAAAGCACCGATTTATCTGGCCACTGCCGCTCTCCGCTCATCACCGCACGGTAGCGTTGACGCTATTATTTCATCTCAAATCTTAAGATTATGATGTTGTCTCATAACTACCTGAGCGCTGTTTTCCTCTGGAAGGTATTTTTGAGCGACTTCGGGCTGCCGGGTTTGCAGTTTTCGAGTCCCCAAATACAGTGGCAGCCCTGTCACTGTATTTGCTCCCTATCTTTGCATGGAGAGTTTGTCTTGGTGTAGACGTGGACTCTCAGGATAGCGTGGTATATCCCCTCCATTTTGGCCTCATCTTGAGAGCTTTTTTTGAGCTTGGGAGCTTATTTCCGGGAAAACCAGTGACGCCATCGTGTTTCTCGCGAACTTTTACGTAAGAATTAATTGTCAAATCGAAAATTCCTCACACATCACCATCGTGTTTCTCGCGGACTTCTACATAAGAATTAATTGTCAAATCGCAAATTCCTCACATATGCAACATCTCCATCGTCATCATCAATTTTGACGGAATTATCTCAACAGAAGAACAAGGTAAAGTTGATTTGACGCAAGTGCAATTCTTCCGGCACCCTGCCTCCCAACCGCAGTAAATTAATGAAAGTATCAAATCAGGTGCAGGGATTATCGACGCTTCTTTAGGCATGAAACCAGTACATGTCCTCTCCCAACACCCCACTCTTCCTGGGGCAAATTCACATCTCACCATTCGCAAACCTGCAGAAAAGCGCGGTAAAAGTGATACTGCGATGCATTTGAGGTTGGGGCGGAAACCAAGGTCAAAAGAAGAGAGCGAGCAGTTGCTTGATGGAAAAGGAATAATTGAAGCTCGTCAAGAGAATCATAATTTGACGAACTTTTCACCCGCTGCTCCTATCATTTCATGGCTGCTGATCAAATCTAAAAGTGGTTTAAATATGAGTGAATTTCTTTTTTTTCTGCTGGTTCGATGGCTTCGGGTCAAGCAGCTTCAACCAACTTTAGACAATGTTTTGTGTCCGTCGACATCGTGGGATCTCCATGCTCCAGGCTTTTCCAATTTTCAGGGATTAGGGCCTAGGAGAATCTATTTCAGCAGATCTACTCGTCAACTCCGTGAAAATTAGACGCCACCTCCGGGATTCGAACCTGGTACCTATTGACCTAGAGTCAGACGGGCTGACCACTAGGCCAACCTGGCCGGCCGGTGAATTTCTTCACCTCTGGTTTTTATTCTTAGTATAGAATATGGCTTCTTTTTACCTCGTTTAAATAAAGCAGAATCAGTATTACAGCAAGTGAGGGCGTGGAAAGGCATCAGAATATCTCTTACGCTACCGATCTCATCTAGATCCTTAGAACGGAGGTAAAGTTTCCTTGATTTTTTACAACTATCGGGAATGTAAAAATATAGGTTTTTTTTTGCACACTGGTCGCCTAGAGAGATGAATAGCATGATCAGATCTGTGTCTTCTCCAACGATGACGACATCGTTAGCATCGCTATACTGGAGCCCAGTTGACGATCACGGCATCAGCATCATCTTCCGCCGTTTCAGTTTGAATTCCACGTTTTATTAAGTACGATGACAATCTCTTAATGAATAAAACTTTATTATGACGGTTAGACAAGAAATCTCCTTGAGAACCGAATACCTTCTTCTCATCTTGCTTCCGATTTTTTTCCACCTGAGGTCCAGTTTCATACCATATTGCTTGGACTATAATCTATTTGATGCGTTGTTTTCCACAGGAGGGTATTTTAAGGTGACTTCAACGCAACAGTCAGTGGATCGTTAATTGTATACAATGCCGCCTTCCCCCACCACCTGTATTTATGTAAAATTTAAACATTTTAAAACATTTCGAAAATTTCAGAACTTTTAAAACAAACTTTAAAATCACTTGCATAAACTTTTTTCAATTTTTGAAGCGGTTTTAGGCGTGGTTCCTCGAAACTATGTGGAAAGGTTGAAAAGATAACTCAAATAATTCAATATTTTATGATACTGCACGGATGTAGTTATCCTAGTGCTTCAAGGGCCGGATGGAGGACTCTTCCGAAATATTCACCTGTGCCGTATATTATCAAATCTTTTTTGAAGCGGAAAGCTGTAAAAAATGCATATTTCGTATACAGATTGTGAAGTCAGGGGTGTGTTACAGTCTTTTCCGATGCGCTTGCTTGGGTGATTTTTGAGCCATTTTCATTAAGAAGCAACTCTTTAATTGGCTCTATACCTAAAGTTCTAGACAGGCCCATTATTCCCCAGATAATGGTAAACCGAAGTTCTTCAATACCGTAATGGACCACCAGATCAAAGGTGTGATAACAAGCGCCACAAAACTGGGCTATACCTACTACTTCTTCATTCTGCGTGCAGAGAATATATTTCCCTCTGTTTGTGAAGGACTCAACAGTTCAAGCCTCACCTGTCATAATCTAATTTTTTTTTTCCACGAGAAAATAACAAAACGTGTGCGTCTCTCATTAGAATTTCAGACGAAAGCCCGGGATTTTTTTGCGAGGTGCGTTCTTGTTTTCTGCACGCTCCCGGTGGAACCCGTTCTACGGGACTGGCTACCGGCGACTCTTCGACGCTGAATTTGTTTTAATTACGCTAACTTCGTGCCCTCTCTTATTTATCGCCTCTTATTTGCATGCGAATTAACGACAGAACAATCCCTCTGTTTTTAATTCATCATACTTCCATTCGATACATGTTTCTTCGTACGCCAGCTTGAAATCGTTTCACTAACGCTCATTGTTACCAAGTGGACTTAAAAATGAGCGATTCAGAATGGAAATTGGAAATGATTTTTTTTTCTTTGTTTATTAAATATATAGAGAACTACAAAATACATGTATTAACCCTAGTTGTTATAACTTATGAACTATTTACAATAACATAATGGGTGGGCCTGAGTACCGGCCACCGGCCCTAGCTATCTGCAAAATGTACAGAGACTGTACATTAGGATTTAAGATAATTCGGAAATGATATCCATGTAAAACGGTAATAGTCCGTATTAAATTATTTTCATCTCGAAGGTTTGTTCTAAATCGTGCTGTAAAGAACCTCATTCTCAGGTGCCCCTCATCCGTGACATAGGTTTCTTTAGATATTTAGATAATTGCTTTTATGGATGACTCTAAAATAGTGGTTTCTCATCGCAACAAGAAGTCCATTCGTTGAACGTCATAGGACTTGAAAAATTCGTCAATTTTCCCGAATTTATTTCATGAAATCTCTCTAATTCTTGACCACTCCAATGTCTTCTAATGCCCCCGAACTTTTTCTCAAAACTACGTCTCGATTAATTTTAAATCTCCAGAGGACCAGAGGATCGATTTTCGGATTGAGTTGATTCAGCAGAGGAGGTTTTCGATCGATCTATTCTTCCTTCTCCTAAACTGTACAAGTCTCCTTCCGCCTCAACTGCGATTGAAATCCTGATCATTCTCTTTCATCATTTGATTGCGTTAATGACCAGTGGCGTGGCGTGAAGGATCGATTATCGATATATCGCCATTTGAAGCTATAGTAAAGAATCGATTACTAAGGGTGTTCGCTGCGAACGCCCTGATAATCGATATTTTTCCATAGGTTTAAATGGCATAACAATCGATATATCGCAAATCACGCCACGCCACTGTTAATGACTGGGATGACTTGTGGCGTCCACATCGTTCAGTGATTACCTATCTTATAGAGTCGAGATCATTTACATTGAAACCGTCCGTGTCATGAATCAGTCATTTTACGTCCGTGTTACGAATTAGAACGTTAGTACAATTTGTGAACTGAAATATCAATATTATATTTATTTTCATTAACTACACAAAAGTATTGAGTTTTATTTACGTGTCATGGATTCGCTAGACCCGTTGTCCCAAGATGTGTTGTCTGCCTTTGGCACAGGGGGATTATCATTCTCCCAACTTTTCCCTAACGAAGGAAGTCAAAGGTTGATGAGCGATTCTGATGTCGCAGATGATCACTCTGTTTTAATTAGAAGTTTGGAACGGAACGGCCGTCTTCATGAAACGAAAAACTTGCTTCTTCATGCAGCGAAGGATAGTGGACCCCGGCCTACATCGGTGGAGCCTGCAGTATCCGAGTATAATAGTTCCTTGAAGTTTGAAATGCTAGCAGGCACCAAAGCCCAAGAACAAAATGGGCAGAAGTGGGTTTGCTCAATTTTACTGTCCAAAATTTTTGTCGAGATAAATCACACAGTG
This sequence comes from Bemisia tabaci, assembly GCF_918797505.1. Lineage (NCBI taxonomy): Eukaryota > Metazoa > Arthropoda > Insecta > Hemiptera > Aleyrodidae > Bemisia > Bemisia tabaci. The sequence continues at coordinate 10,516,273 of NC_092794.1, read as the reverse complement.
TCTCTACAATTTTCATGGCAGCCAACATCAGCTACAAATATGCCGTGTATGTTATTTATCCGTGCCACACCTATTTACACCTCCCCGGACTTCACAAAAGTACCTGTGAAAAGATGTCCAACTCACAGTGTACCAAATCATCCTCTCAATACAGGTCTAGATGAAGAAATGATTGAGCATGTTCTGCGATGCCCACGAGATGATGCCATTTATGAAAAAGATCCTGTCAGTGGCCGATGTAGCGTGAAAATACCGATTCAAGTCAACGATCCTGACTTTTATAATATGGTCGCAGGGCAAGGGGAAACTCAGATTGACTACAAATTTGTCTGTCAAACCAGTTGCGCAAAGGGTATGGAGAGGAGAGCCATTCACGTGATTTTTACCTTAGAAAATGGACAAGGAGATGTGTATGGAAGACGAACATGGGGATTCAAAATTTGTGCATGCATAAAACGAGATATGAGACGGGAGGAGCTTGACGCCAAAGAGTGCTCCAGCTCTCAAGACTCCGGTAAAACAAAGCTTCTTAAGAAAGAGGAGCAAATGAGGCTTGAGTCTCCTGAAGAAGCGATTGATAGATGTTTCTTTGACCTCCTGAACTATCTTCCGGCACCACGGCTCGTAGAAGTAAGGAGGTTACTAGCTGGTCGTTTTCATAAGTGGGAAACTAACGACGATGAAAAAGTTAGAGCTCTCTACAAAAAACTCCTGAAGAAATAATGGTCATCCAGGATGTTGATTCACGATTCTGAGTCTCTCTTCTTTTGTTTATTGTTTAAATTTTCTGTATTGTACAGACCCATGTCTTTCAGTTGATTTATTTTTTTACAATGGCTTATACAATGGCTGTGCATTAATAATAAATTCTTAGAGTACTCTCAGTAAGAACAAATTTTGCATTCTCTTCGTATATCTCCTGGATTAGGAAATCAAATCTATTTACTTTGTACGAATTGCCGCTTTTTTCGTAGTTATCTTGACAATATTAACCCTCGCATACATAGTAATCTACACACCTTTCGGCATTGATTTGAACGTACGAGTTGCGTGAATTTTTCTCTTCGAAGGGACACGTCAATTCTTCAAAGTAGACATTGAAGGTTTTTTCAACCACGAAACATTTAATCCATGATATATTCCATCTTTTATCCTGTGAATTGTATAAAATCCACCAAATGACTCGTCGGTATGATATAAAATACAGTAAGTAGGGCCTTCAGAGTTCAACACCAACTGTACCCTGCTCTTTGTCATGGAGATAAATAAATAAGTAAATAATAAGTTTATTTTATACGAACATTAAATTACAGAACATTGTTTTTACCTCTAACACAAGGAGCCTTCTGGCATTGTAGCCATTGAGGGGAGGCTGCTTATTTAAACATACTTATTAGGTGGACACGAAATAGAAAATAATATAAAATAATGTAAAATGTCAAATATATAATAAACAGAAATACAAAGCGGACGATTTCCGAGACAATCCTCACTTATATCAAAAGTTAAATTCCGAATCGAACTGATAGCGGAAGGCCTAAGCAAACTTAAAAAAAGCTGCTAATAAGCCAAATCCGTCACTTTTCAGATTTCGCAGGAACTCTTCTGTGTCCAACCTACTCCTTTGGAAGTGTAGTCCTCCATTCCGCTAGGATGGGACACACCGCAACGAAATGGAAAACACTCTCCTCCTGGCGCAGGTTGCACAGAGAACATTCCACATATTCATTCACCGAGGTAGCTGCATTTGTTCAGATAGGCTAACTCACCCCTAATTTTAAGGACCCAACTGATTTCGGAGGCTTTCAAATTTAGGTTATAAACAACTCTTTGCGTATATTCATTGATCTGAATGACTCAATGTTCGCTTTTTCTTTGCGCTTTTCCTGTGGCTGCTTGTATTTTAATGTGGAAATGTCAGGAAATTTTATTTTAGAAAATTGCTAGACACCTTGGAAAGTGTCCGAAAATGCTCGTGGTACGCTCCACCGTTCTCCGCCGCCAATGACTTAATTTTCGAATTTGTTTGCGCCTTTTCTGTGGACTGTTGTATTTACCGAAGAATTGATAATGCAATTCGTGATCCGTAACTGCCCAACCGACGTTGCAACATCTAAATTTCTTCCTGGTATTATGGCCGTTTCTGCCGGAGAATTCAGGGAAATATCAGGGAATTTCATTTTTGAAAATCGCTATACACCCTGAAAAGTGTCCGGAAATGCTCGTAGTGCGCTCTTCCGGTCACTGGAAAAAAACACATTGGATCTAGAGTCCAGCTCCAGACTCTTAAAAACATCGCCAAGAAAAAATACTCTTGATTCAATCGGATTTTTGCTTAAATCAAGAACCAAGCCTCTTAATTTGAGCGGATTTCCTTTTGATTTAAGCTTAAATCTGATTGAATCAAGAGTATTTTTTCTTGTCGATGTTTTCAAGAGTCTGGACTCTAGATTCAATGTGCTTTGCCATTTTTGTAACGAAGAAAAATCACTCTTCCCGTTGCATGGCTAGGAGGACACAGGATTTCACTCAACTCTAGAAAAAATGCGATAATAGCTGGACTTCGGGCGCCAACCTGTGTCTCCTACGCCTACGGAAGCTCAGAGTTGGCTAGGGTCTGGGAAAAGCGCACTACAATGATAATGCGGTGGCACAGGAATAATACAATTTATGTTTCAAGAAAATGCAGCATAAAACTACAAGTGATAATCAGGCATATCAGAATTTAGCAATACCCTAAAGGAAAAATGCAGACCCGAGAAATACAAGCGATACAAAAGCTGCTGCAGCATAAAACTACCGGTTGTTCTCCGCCGTCAATGACTTAAATTTTCGAATTTTTTTGCGCTTTTTCCGTGGACGGTTGTATTAATAGAACGAATTGATAGTAAAATTCGTGATCCGTAACTGCCCCGGCCGGCGTTGCTGGATGCAACATGAATGGCGCTCGGATCAGATAAAGGGCGCTTATCTTGGCTCACGCGCGTGCGCGCCTCTCACGCCCCCGTGCGTGATGGATGCCCGGCTGGCATCGGCGCACCAAGACGCGAGCCCGGATTAATTATTAATTAAAGATTAAATCTTGACAGCACTTGCAGAAAAGAATAATTTAATAAAAGGAAGCGTGATGTATTCCAGTTTACGCGCTTCCCTGGATTCGGTTTCCCACTCGCGCCCGTTTCCAGCGCGAAACCTCGACGCGACGCCGCGCCGATTTGTTTGCGGAAGGCGAGAGGAAATCGCGACCTCCTCGACGTGTTTTTTTCTTTCAAGAACCGCGTAAGTAACCTATTGTCTGTTATGAACTAACAACTTAATTTGGGGAAAGGCTGCAGTAGGGGAGCAAATCAAAAGAGATGGATTTCGGAATGGTCATGACCTGCAATGGCTAACTGTGAGCCAATCAGGAATGGATCCCTCAGTGACTATACTCCTCCAATGAAGGCACTGCAACCGGTTGATGGTCATTTGCACAAATTTTGTGCAAATGACAAAAAAAGTGGTCATTTGCACAAATTGCACGATGCGGCAACACAGCATGTTAGATGATTGAAAAATACCAACTTTTTCAAGTTTTTTGTGGCAGATTTTCAACTTCATGTAGGTCTCCGCTTGGAGTTCAACTAGGTTTTCGGACAGTAAGTAAACAGAGGGGCCCTTGCGGTAAAAAAGCATCATGAAGTGCCTGTGAAATACTTCAGCACCATTTGATGTTCGTGGCAATGTGTCATCGTCTACCGGTTCTGCAGCCCAAAGGGTGGGAGGGAAAGGTGCATCAAGCCTTATGACCGCGCAACGTGGTCACACAACACACCTATAGGATTTATTACGATCTTTTAAATGTCTTTGAAAACTGTACACATGGTTTTCGGTTATCAAGCTTTCCTTGTTTTAAGTAGTTTCTGAAATACGAAAAGCCATGTTGCGCGGCCAGTGGATGACTGAGTGGATACTGAATAAGAGCGCTACTAGTCGAACGCAACGTCTTCATAATTGTCACTTAAGCGTTGCCATTTTCTACCAAAAATAAATAATTATGAATATTTGTGCAACTGTCAATATTTTGAGGAAAACAAAAATTTGTGCAAATGACCTGCAACGACTGCAACCCTATCTAGTGGTTTATACTAGGGTTGATACTTATTGGACGGCAGAAATCCGGACGCACACTTTAATTTCGGAAAAAACCATACGATTTCATTATCAACAGGAAAACTAAAATTAAATAAATAAATAAATAAATAAATAAATAAAAATGAGTCGTCAATTCGCTGTTATTGCGAGACTGAGACTGATTACAAGGTGAACATACTCGGCCCAGTGCGACAAAATCCAATGACGTAGAAACAAAGATTACCAAGGTTGGAAATTCAATCACCAGCTCCCTCCGGACGGAAAAACTGGTGACAAGAGGCACAGAAACCATCAACATCGGCGCGGTAATTACGAAGTGTGTCTCTGCGATTCTAAATGTTGACCATTTCAGGAGAAGAGGCACTAGAGGCAGTAACGTTTTTTGGAGGCTAAAATCTAAAATCTTGTTCTTCATTCTATTGTCCGTTGTTCAGAAGGGTCTCCTCATGATTTTCCAAACGAAAATCGAGGATAATCTTTTCAATAAGGGTCTACTCACACGATAATGCGTTGTGTTGAGCTTTCCGGCCCATGGGCCATCTGCTAGCCTACGCTGCAATCAACTAAAAGCGAAATCACTCAAGTCTAGAATCACATCATTCATACAACATGCTACAAGAAGGAAGTTCCTTTTACGCAGTGTTTTAATTTGAAATTAAATATCTTATCAACTTTAGTAAAAACTACAAGCATGAAGGAGTCAAATTCAGATAGAGATGTAACATTACAGGTGAACGTATCCACGCCCCAAGAAACTGTATGCAAATGAATGGAATGTTACAGAAGCCGTAAGGAGCTATGTGCACATGAATGAAATGTACAAAGGCCGTAAGAAACTGTGTGCAGATGAATGAAATCTACAGAAACCATGGGAAATGTAAATCCTGCTCAATGCCATGTGGATCCTTCTGCCATAACTCTCTTGCAGTGTTCCTGTACGCAAAAATTCGTTCATGTGCAGGGAGAAATACGATTCCGAATCTAACGTCTTCATCATGCAGCAAACCTCAGACGTCGTAAATTTGAGGGTTTTCACGAGTCGACGCGACTGCAGTCAGACTCCGTGGGAAAATTTGACCGTGGCTCAAGAGGAATTCGTGGAAAAAGCAAGAAAATACTAAACACCTAAGCACAGAGGCATCAAGGAACGCCAATATCGACGCTGGAGACTCGTAAAAGAGTCAAAAATTCGCGGGATAATTTGTTATGCATGCATTTCCCACACTCTTCGAGTAATGACTTCTGCTCTCCGTTACTCTATGGTCAGGGGATCGGTCCACGAAAGAGAGAGACAGTTGTCATACGCTGCCGTGATATGACAAAACGTCGTATGCATATTCAGACGTTGCCATATTTCTCCGAATAAAATTCACTGAAAAAAAATCTAGGTGTATTTAGTAAGAAACGGTAAAATTACCAAGAATTCAGGGTTCTATTTGATCCCAGTTTTTTCTCGGTAAACTTAGCATTTATGAAATTCGTAATTTTACCGAGAAATCTCTGTAAAATTATTGAACTTTCTCGGTAATTTTACTGGACCTTGGTAAAAACGCCAATATTTTTTATCGACTGTGGTTGAATTACCGAGATAAAATGGCAAAGTTGCCGGGAACTGATTACCAATAAAAGTGGTACTCTTACCTGAAAAAAACAGTAAAAATACCGGTTTTTAGGTAAGCTTACCAGTCTGTCTTGGTAAATTACGAAGAATTGGTAAATAAAAAAGTGAGATGGTAAAGGCACCAACGGACCTTGGTAAAATCGCCGAGAATTTTTTTACAGTGCATGGATTTTCGGCCTTGAAATATCGAGGCAAAGCGGAACACCATCCAGAGAATGATGGCTGAAAAATTCAAGGGAAAAAGTCAAAAGTTCGTCCAAGAAAACTCGTGTTTTATCAGAAGAAATTTGGCAACAGCAGAGTGTTTATAAGTCGTTTCTCCCTGTGACACGGCAGTATAGAGGCCTCTCGTTCGTCAAATTACCCGCTCAAGTGGTAAAGAGAGTGATGGTCGCTCCAGATCCGCCACCGTCAACAAGTCTTTGTTTTCTGCAGCGCTGCATGCGTTGCGGGAGATTTTATGCAAGCGATAAAGGCCGAATATAAAAACTTATACCACCGGGTCCCGACCGTCCGGGGGTGGGGGGTGTGGTGGAGGTGGTTGTAAAGTAGGAGCAGACAGAACAGACAAATTACCGAATTGTCGGCGAGAGGGACCTGTATCGAAAATTTGTCAACTCGTAACTTCACGAAACTCGCCTTTGTCGCTCTGTTGCCGCACGAGCCGCAATTGAACGTATTCTGCCAAACGGAACTATATGCTTCAAGACATGAGCCCCGAGACCGATAAAAATATATGCATGTCAGGGCTCACGTCATAATGCGCATAGTCCCGTTTAGCAGAAATAGTCCAATTTGGACCATGCTGGATTTTGGTGCAAAGTTATACCGATGATTACGAATCGATAATAACATAACAGGGTGTCTTATCAGTCTGGGGGCAGTGCTGATTCTTTAAGGGCGGTCCGGAACCACTGAAAAAGTGCGGAAGTTCTTCAAAAAGGTCCGGAATTTCCTCCTTCATTACGAGGGGTCGTTCATAAGTAAGTATCCCCCCGGTGCCGGACACGGGAGCTGTCCGCAATAGATTTCGGGTGCAGATTGCGCAAACGACGGTGGTGGCGCGACTGCGGATTGCACAGGAGTTAGGGCGCTCCGCGAGAATATATGAACAATAGGTACCTATATATGAAGCGTGTGGCTCATTTTAGAACTTTGACTTTTAGAAGTTTTCTTGTCCGGACTGCGGGCCGAACGCTGCCTTTTTTTAACGGTATATTACAGAGAAGTGCAGGTAAAGGGGAATTGTGTCGATATAAAAGAAGGGGCAGTGGACTGATTAATCGGAATAACTGGTCAAACAGTGGTTGCCCACTTTTGAGAGTGATTCTTTTCGCTCTAAATGTTTTTACTTTTTTCTTTAGGCCTTGTCTCCACGGGCCGTTTCACGAGATTTGTCCCAGCGTTAAATTCCACTTACGAAGTTGAGAAAAATATTGAGTTAATCAATATTTTTCCCAGTACCAAGTATGGTACTTGTACCCCTAGGACCCACTGAGAGGAGAGGAAGAAGTGAAACGAATTGTGCGATATTTTATTCATTACTCCATCGTTAATGTTCGTTTCGTTAAAATAATGTATATAATTGTCAATTGAGTGCAATTAGTATTTTAATCCCGGTTAAATACTCGACTTTATCTAATTTATCTTCTCGTGCAAACTAGTCGCAGGACTGTATGAGCCCCGTCCCGTGGAGACGGTAACTGGGAAAAATCCCAGAAGTTTCATTCCTGCGATTCGAACTTGGGACAAATCCTATGAAAACGTCCCGTGGAGCGACAAGGCCTTACCTTTCTCCTCTTGTATTTTAATCCTCCTAACAAGGGGAACTTCCCAAGCTGCCGCCTCCGATCGGGCTGAAAAAATTCGTACGAACTCTTTGGATGAATTTATTTGACCCATATTTTTTGTGTTTTTTCCAATGCCCCCCAGAAACACCCCAAAAAAATTCCGGAAAGTTTTGCTTTGAGCGCTTGAGTCTATATAGCAGTATATGCAGTACTCTCTTCTGTAAATGGTGGCTCTGCGCACCACCCCAAAAAAATTCGAATTTGCTTAGCGCTGAGCTCTATACGCGATAGCAGTACCTCTTTCTGTAAGTGGTGGCTCTGCGGTAGCGCGCTCCGCCCAGCGATCCGGCGGGCCCGGGTTCGGATTCCCGGCGCCTGCGCCTAAATTTTTACGACCGAATTTTATATTCTCACACATTTTCACATCGATTTCCCATTTGATACATTAGATCTTAAAACATCAATTAATTTACAACCATCAACGATCAATAACTTCTTCAATTTGAAGTATAGATTTTTTTTTGGGAGGGGGGAGAGGGTCACGCGCGCGATATTCTCGCCAATCACTGTACTTTCACATTAGCAGACGACCCGCTCCGCCCCCTCCACATCAACATATTTCTCCCGATCACCCCGTATGCGTCATGATTTTTCCCATCATTATCCAGAAAATGATAATGAAAATATTACTTCGAACATTCAAATTAAAAATGCTACAATTTTTCATTATCATTTTCTGGATAATGATGGGAAAAATCATGACTCATACGACCGGGCGACATGACTCATGACTCATTCGGGAGAAATATGTCGATGTGAGGGGGCGGAGCGGGTCGTCTGCGAATGTGAAAGTACAGTGATTGGGCGAGAATATCGCGCGCGTGACCCCTCCCCCCTCCCAAAAAAAAATCTATACTACTAAATTGAAGAAGTTATTGATCGTTGATGGTTGTAAATTAATGATGTTTTAAGATCTAATGTATCAAATGGGAATCGATGTGAAAATGTGTGAGAATATAAAATTCGATCGTAAAAATTTGGCGCGGCGTCCGGGAATCGAACCTGAGGCCCGCCGGATCACTGAGCGAGCGCGCTACCGCAGAGCCACCACTTGACGGTATAGAGATGCGCTGCTATATGCGTATATAGAACTCAAGCGCTCAAAGCAAAACTTTCCGGAATTTTATTGCGCATTTTTTGCGCGCATCTATTGCTAATTAGTTTTTGATGAGTCAATATTTCTAAATTTCTCATTTTAATAAATTGTTCCGCTTCATATATAAAACCTTCTTAGCATGTACAGCACATCAACTTGTTTTGAATCCCCGCCACCTCTTTTTAAAAGTCAGAGAGTTTTTAGAATCTTGTCCATCTGTATTACAGGTCGTCAATTTTTACAGCCCACAGCTGTTCGTTAGTTCCTCAGATGTCCGATTCAATTTAGAGATTCAATGCTTCAATCCCGCGGCCAAAGTTTGTTTACATCATACGAGCGCCCTAACTCCTGTGCAATCCGCAGTCGCGCCACCCGTCGTTTCGCAATCTGCAGTGCACCCGAAATCTATTGCTGACAGCTCCCGTGTCCGGCAGCCGAGTCATGCCCCGTCCCCCCTCTAAAATCTATAAAAATGGACCAATTTTTAAAAACTTGGGCTTAAAATCTTCCTTAGGATATTCTGAGCTCAACAAAACAAACCGCACTAAAATCGGACCATTTGCGGCCGAACGCGAGCCGTTTGAACGCGCCGAAGCGCGCGCCGCTCCCGCCAAATCCGCGGGTATTTTAAGTCAGCGAAAAGAGAGCAGCTTCTTCGCCAAGGCTTCCATCGTTCATCCCTGCCGAAAATACAAATAAGATATATGTAGAATAAGGGGCTTACCTTACTTCTCCACATAGTCACCAGCCCGATCCAAGCACTTCCGGTACCGAGTGGACAGCTTGTGGATGCCACACGCGTAAAATTCCTTCGGCTGACTAATGAAGAAGGTGTGGACGGCTTGTTTAAGCTCTTCTACGGATTCAAAATGAATTCCCCCAAGTTCTGCCTTTAGGTACGGAAATAGAACTGGAGTCTGACGGTGCCAAATCAGGAGAGTAAGGAGGATGTGGGAATACTTCCCATTTGAATGATGCTAAACGATCCTTTGAAATGGCTGCAGCATGTGGGCGCGCATTGTCGTGGAGAAAAAGAACACCCCGTCTCAATTTCCCGCGGCGCTTATTCTGGATAGCTCGTCTTAAACCGATCCAGAATGCCGCAATAATATTCAGCATTGATTGTTCTGCCTTTTTCAAGATAATCCTCCAGGAGGACACCTTCTGCATCCCAAAAAACTGTGAGCATCACTTTCCCGGCAGAATTTTGCGTTTTGAACTTTCGTCGGGGATTTTTCTCCGGCCCGATCCAAGACATGGATTGTTTCTTGGTTTCAGGAGTATAGTGATGCACCCATGTTTCATCACCCGTGACTATACTTTGGTAAACCTCCTCTTGACCAAATTCTTTAATTTGCAGGAAAAATTCGTCTCCTGCTGCTACACGCTGAGCTTTGTGAGCTGCAGTCAGTTCGCGCGGCACCCAACGAGCACAAACTTTACGCATGAACATTTTTTCGTGAATAATGGTTTCAATGGAACCAACCGAAAGGTCAATACAATATTGTTCGCGTAACAGACGTTTCATTTCTTTGACTTTTACCCGACGATTGTCCTCAATCACGGCTTCAACTGATTCGACTGCATCGTCGGTGATGGCTTCACATGGACGACCCGAGCGTTGCAGATCGTGGATATCCGCGCGACCTTTTTTGAATTGATCAACCCTATCTGCGCACCATACACACAGTCATACATGTTGCACCGTATACGGCGACCAGTTTTCGATGGATAGCATTGCCGGTTTTCCCTTCCGCACTTAAAAACCGAATAACTGCGCGAATTTCACAATCCTGAACAATTTGAAGCGGTAACTCCATGATGCACACGTGAAAAAACGCTGCCACTAGACTGATTGTTTTTCGGAACTCATGATGCCACGGCATTATTATCAACGCGTTTTTCATGTTATCTTGTTATCTGTATGCACCGTGATTTTATGATTAATACAGATTGTGTGATCCACTCGCAGAGAGGATCCAAATCACTACCTCAGAAAGGTGATAACTGAACACCTAGCTGCGATTGCTTGCAGATTCGGCGGGAGCGGCGAGCGCTTCGGCGCGTTCAAACGGCTCGCGTTCGGCCGCAAATGGTCCATTTTAGTGCGGTTTGTTTTGTTGAGCTCAGTATATATCCTAAGGAAGATTTAAGCCCAAGTATTTTTAAAAATTGGTCCATTTTTATAGATTTTAGAGGGGGGGGGGGGGATACTTACTTATTGAACGCCCCTCGTACCTTCGATGATTTCGAGTCAATAATAACATAACAGGGTGTCCAGATTATCAGTCTGGAGGCAGCACTAGATTCTTAAGGGCGGTTACCGGACCATTGAAAAAGTGCGGAAGTTCTGCAAGAAGGTCCGGAATTTCCTCCTTTTTGCGTGTTTTTTGATAATGCCTGGAAAGTATGCAATCCCTTGCGCGCTGATTCTTGGAGTGTAGTATTTGCCTGCAAGATTCGGACTCTGCAGTCAGGTAGTCAGGTAATAATCAAGCCACTAACGAAATTTTTGCGGTTACGTCATTTTTGTCTTGCCAGCGGGAATTTCAGATTGCCAAAATTTTCCGGATTTCGTCAGCCGTTTGGCCAGCCGGTTTCAGTGGACACCCTGAATAATATTATCAAAAATCGGCAATAAAATATCATACAGGGTGATCCAAAAGTCCCTTCCACCCCCTCTAACTTTTTACCTAATTGAGGTAAAGATTTGAAACTTGGGGGATATTCCTAGGTCAAAGGGAGCTACTTTTTGGCCCCCCTAAAATTTTCAGGGGGCCCCCCTTGGGGGGCAACGGCCCCCAACTTTTAATTTTCAAATGGGAAGACCCCCTTTGTGATAGCTCGTTCGAAAGAGCATAAAAAAAGAAAACTTTTCGCGCAAACCCGAAGTCAATATCTCAAACCGTTTCAAAATGGCGGCCGGTTAAAGTTCAAAATGGCCGAAAATTCACACCGGTTATTTGTCGATGGATTTGCGCGAAAATCGGTATGTAGGGGTATTTTGACACGAGAAAAACGAATTTGACGTTAGATTTTCAAAAAAACCAAAATTTCCAAAATGGCCGCCGGTTAAAGTTTAAAATGGCCGAAAATTGTCACCTCGGTTTTTTCCTGATGGATTTGCCTAAAACTTGGAATTTGAGAGTATTTTGGCATAAGATAAACAAATTTGAACTTAGATTTCATAAAAAAATCAATTTTTGGTCATTTTGAACTTTAACCGGCGGCCATTTTGGAAATTTCGGTTTTTTTGAAAATCTAACGTCAAATTCGTTTTTCTCGTGTCAAAATACCCCTACATACCGATTTTCGCGCAAATCCATCGACAAATAACCGGTGTGAATTTTCGGCCATTTTGAACTTTAACCGGCCGCCATTTTGAAACGGTTTGAGATATTGACTTCGGGTTTGCGCGAAAAGTTTTCTTTTTTTATGCTCTTTCGAACGAGCTATCACAAAGGGGGTCTTCCCATTTGAAAATTAAAAGTTGGGGGCCGTTGCCCCCCCAAGGGGGGCCCCCTGAAAATTTTAGGGGGGCCAAAAAGTAGCTCCCTTTGACCTAGGAATATCCCCAAGTTTCAAATCTTTACCTCACATTAGGTAACTAGATTAGAGGGGGTTGGAGGGGAGCTTTTGGATTCACGCACTGTAGATATGAAATACTTTATATTTAAACGCTTTCTCTTACGTCTCTTACGAACGTGACTCCTTGTCGTGGGAGTTGTACTCAAGGGCTACGTAGGAATACCGTCTGCGATCCGGGCTCAGAGGCCTGAACTGCCGGGCTCAGGGCGAAACTTCCGAGCGTAGCACTCAGAGCAATCGAAGCTACGGCTCCAGCACCCGGGAGTTTCGGCCTCTGCGCCTGGAGCGGATGGTACGTTAAAGTAGCTCAATGGACCACTAGACAAGGTACGAATTTCAGCATTCTGATACATGTCTCGTAACTAAAATTTCACGTAGAACACGGTGCGCACAACAAAAATTATCCGAAATCAACTCCTTACGAAGATATTTAATGATTCTTGTTGCGTGAATTGAAACCACCTGCTCATGAAAACTCAATGCTCTGTGTGATTCACATCGCGCGCTAAACGTTATCATGACAGTCTCTGCGATACGAAAATCTGGCAACTTCAATCTTGACGCTTTGGATCAGCTGTAGCAAATTGCCTATAGTTTGAACAACACATGGTGGGAAATGAACATTGCTCGATTGAGAAGCTTGCTGAAACCGGTGCAGTGCGCAATTTGACTCACGTAGAGCTTTGAGTTTCTTGTGAGCGGGCAGTTCTAATTCCTCGTAACCAATGTGAAATAAAAACGTTAATATCTTCGTTTGGACATTGTTTCATTAGCCTTCGTTACACGGATCGTGCTCTACGTGAAATTCTGGTTAAGAAACATGTATCAGAATGCTTAAATTCGTACCTTGTCTAATGGTCCATTTTTTTTCAGTGCTCCATTAACTCAAGATTTTGGTTACTTTCTCTTACTATGTACGCTCCTCATACGAGTACCCCAGTCATCTTCTCATCGGTCTATCCGACTTTGCTGGATGCCCTGGCCAAGTTTGACAACGGGCCCGTGTCCGACTCTTCGAGTCATGCATTCGCATTTGATTTATTAATTCTGCCGCATCCCCGTCCGTCGTCGGTCTTCGTACGAAACTACAGCCCCCCCCCCCCCTCCCGAAGCGCGGGGCTGCGGCGGCGGGGATCAACGCACGGTTCGGGGGAATATTAAGACGCTAACAAGCCTCGCGTTTGCTGCCGGTCGCCGCGCCCGATAACCATCTTGTGGGAATCGCATAGCCTGCACTTGATTCTAGCGCTGCCGCCCCCCCCCCCCTCCCCCCCGGTCAGGGGCCCCCGTACATTTAAGAGAGCTACTTATGAACGGGAATGACCAGCGCAACAGACTTTTTTCTCATGCACCGCGCCGATCGTAAATAATTTACTCCTGCAGTGTCAACCTCTGTCTTAGTAGGTGAGGCGTGACAGGTGGGGCGCGTGGGAGAGGCTCGCCGATATGGTCAGCTCTGAGGCTCGTTATTTTTGCAATTTTTCGACAGGATTCGAGGTTTTTAATGATATGACGATTATTTTGTGCTAACGACAACTTTCTCGTGCGGCAAGCTTTGGATCCATTGACTGAAACTGTCTGCGTGCACCGGAAAAAAACACATTGTATCTAGAGTCCAGACTCTTAAAAACATCGACAAGAAAATATACTCTTGATTCAATCGGATTTTTGCTTAAATCAAGAACCAAGCCTCTTAATTTGAGAGGATTTCCTTTTGATCCAAGCAAAAGTCTGATTGAATCAAGAGTATTTTTTCTTGTCAATGTTTTCAAGAGTCTGGACTCTAGATCCAATGTGTTGTTTTTCCAGTGTGTATTATTGAGCTTTAGATCATTTAGTGTTTAGGACCAGGTCACTTATTAAACTACTAAATGTTCCAAAATCTCTCGGTTAATATGCTCCTCGTCAATTTCACGAAGCCATAGCTTTTTCTCAGTGTGGTCTCTTTATCGCGATAAAATTCCTTGCGGGGAAATGCATTGTAAGCGACGAAGCGACCAGGTTTGTCACGTACTGTGACGTTACGAGTGTACCGGATCCCTTCCCGCTGTAAGGTGACCTTTTTGAAAATCCAAATTTCGGGGCGTTTTTTAAGTTTGTTTTCGGGAGGTCTCCGGTGGTGAAAAAACTCCAGGAAAATTCCTGTAACATCAGGATGCTTCTTTTCACGAGAGCTGTGCTAATTTGACTAGCGGCTGCCGCTCTTTCGATGACTTTACTTTCGTGAATGAGGGGCCCTCCATTTTCTTTTTTCTCGCTCAAAGTATTCAACACAACGAGAAACATACTCACGAGTCTGACTATGCAGAACTTGTCTTTTCGGTTTTCCGTCCCATCGCGACAAACCGAAAGTTCACAAATCCATGAACCCGCAATTAAAGTTCTAATGAAAATAACACACACAGGAATAGTAGGAACACGCAAAGGAAGCAAGAAACGTGATAATAATGTGTTTTCTCTCAATTTTGCCTTTTGCTATTCACTTAATCACAATTATTACAGATGAAATTGTATTTTTCATCAAATGTATAATTATCAGATCTTAAGATGCCAAAATCGTCAAAATTGCTTAATTTTGATAATTTTACATCACTTTGCTTAGATTTTTATGCTGCAGCAGTTGACGCACTTAAAACACGCCACACAACGTGTTTTTTTCTGGATACGGAATTTTCGAAACTTAAAACACTCGAACAATAGCGTTTCCCCCCGCGATTACTTTTTATGATTTTAAAACTTTCATCGTTTAATGCCGCCATTTCACCACCAAAGTATCTAAAAAACGTCGTTAAAAAACACGAATGAATACACTAAAATCTCACACAATTAGCACCAAACATTGTTTTTGTAAAACCACGATTAAAAAAGAAAATAAAACATTTAAAATTGGCGTCCCTTCCGGCAAACATTCAAAAATCACAAAAATTTTCCGTTAAAAATGAGAATACGGCACGGCAACGTAGGACGGACACCCGATTACTGACTGTGAAGTGCATCACTCAACCTCAAATTCAATTATCAACGCCACTTTATCTATCATGCGTGGCGGACTAATCAAAGATAAGTAGATACATATGGACTGATATATACTCCACTCAGCGTTCAGAATCAGTTCAGTACGCAACAGTCTGTGTATCCAAATCGTTCACCGCGCGCGAAAACGGAGTGTGCGGAAATGGATTTTCAAAAAAACTGTGCGGAAATGGAAAAAGGGAAAAAGGGTGCGGAAACGTAATGCACCCCCTGCGCATTGTCCTGGCTGCCTCGCTCCTCGATTCGTGAGACAGAGTATAGTTCTTTCGATACATGCAGTGAAAAAATCAACAAAGTGTAACAGGCCAATCGGGATTGGACAGTCGCCGAAAAAACTCAATGGCTATGGTCCGGAGGAGGGGGAGGGGGTGGGGGTATGAGTCCGAAAAAGAAAGGGTAAGTTGCGGCGAAGATCCGGTTTTCCGGTGGACTCCGAAGATCGGACGGTGCAATTCATTAAGGGAAGCGCGTGTCGCGGTCGGGGGGGGGGGGGGTCGAGGCGCGGACCCGATTGCGGGGCTTCGAGTTTTTCCGAAGCGGAAACGGAGGGTTTCCCGCGCATTAGACGGACCGGAAACAGCCGGAACAGCTCGGCGAGGAGGAGTTGCCCTCGAGGAGGAACGGTCGCGGAATTTATTATTCAGACATCCACTCTCCATTAAGCGGGAAACCACTTCGGTACGAAATTTAAAATTTATCTCCGCTATTCGTTTCCCGGCTGTCTCCTCGTCCTCAGGTTTTCGCGGGCGCCGCTCCAGCGGGATCCCTCGCCGTCGATCGTCAAGTCGAACGATCCTTCCCACTTTCTTTTCTCTTATTTTCCTCGGTTTTTCCTCGGATAACGGCGACGTCGTTTACCAGCGGGCCGAAAATCGAAATTGATAGACAAAGCTGTAGACACAAGAGACATGGAGGGATCCTGTTGGTAGAAGCGGGTGGTTGCAATGGACAAAGGAGGTAGGTAATAGACTAACTAACGGCAACCCACGAGAGACCCGACAGTCAGTCTATCATTTCCTCCCTTTGTCTATAGAGAACCACCCATTTCAACCAATAGGATCGCTCCATACTCCCTATGTCTTCTTTGTCTATGGCTTTGTCCATAAATTTCAATAATCAGTCCCGCAGGACTGATTATTGAAATCGATAGACGAAGTTATAGACGAAGAAGAAGACGTAGGGATTATGAAGCGACGCTATCGGTTGAAATGGGTGGTCCCCAGACTAAGGGAGAAAATGATGCACTAACCATTGGGTCTCTCGTGGGTTGCCCTTAGTCAGTATATTACCTACTTCCTTTGTTCATTGCAACCACCCGCTTTCACCAAGAGGATCCCTCCATGTCTCTTTTGTCTACGGCTAATGTCTATCAATTTCGATTTTCGGCCCGCAGGACGTCAAAGTCGAACGATTTTAACCCTCTTGCTTTCCTCTTATTTTCCCTCATTTTTCCTTGGATAAGGGCGACGTCGTTCATCAGAACTGATTCATCTCAAATCGATAGACGAAGTTATAGACAAAGAAGACATAGAGAGTATGAGGCGACGCTATTGGTTGAAATGGGTGGTCCCCAGACTAAGGGAGAAAATGGTGGACTAACCATCGGGTCCTCTCGTGGGTTGCCGTTAGTTAGTCTATTACCTACCTCTTTTGTCCATTGCAACCACCCGCTTCCACCAATAGGGCAGAGCATTTATAATTTGGATAGCCGAAAATTTGCAATCTTGTTCAGATCGTTTCAGTCGAACTTTTACGTTTTTGATATCTCTATCCCTGCTGTTGTAATTGTGAGACGGTAGAAGATCGGAGGGAGATACCAATCCATTTGAGATTGCAAACTTTAGGCTATCCAATATATAAAGGGAGGTTAGGGTGAACAATCTATGCTTAATGAAGATAGAGCGGCAGTGGGCATTCCAAGGGATATTAAACATAATTGGACTACATTTTGCAATTTGGAACTATACATTCTACCCGTTTAAAAGCTACGCATTGTCCTAGCCATTGTTTCGATATGAATCGCAAATGCAGTCAATTCTGATGAGCTTTTTTTGTACCATAAAAACTTGCTCAGCTCCAGTGCTACGGTCCCACAGGATTAGTCCGTATCGCATATGGGAAACAACATGGGCATGATTGAATGTTAAGCAACACTGAAGGGTAGATATTCTTGACAATTTTCAGGAACTGAAGGTGAAATTGCGAAACAAAATTGTCTGAAAAATTGGAAAAAGATTTTTTATACGTTTACCAGGAAATGTGGCGACGCGTGAAGGTTCATACGGCGTTCTTCCTCAGCACGGCGGAATAGAATACGGGGGATTTCTTTTTCGATCAAGCGGCAACGTGTGTTCCCGGAGGTACACCAGATGAGTAGAACGGTGCAAAGCAGCTAATGCAGGCATAAAAAGTGAAGGTTTAGGGTGTCGGCTGCATTGCCTGAATCTTGGAATCAAGGAGCATTTGCATTCCGCACGGTGAAGTGATTAAGCCCAGTTGCCTGGCCGCCTAACAATTCTTACACCTATCTTGTATTTCTGTAATGGACGATCAAACCCGTAACAGGGTTAGCAGTTTCCTGATCATCCTAGTAACCTTTGATTTTTTTTAAAAAAGAATTTAGCATTGTAATCAAGAAAAGGGTCACGTTCAAATCGGCCGATAAGACTACCCTTATTCAACTGATTCGATTTGAAAATTTGGTTTTTTGAACCGAGAGAAGCTAAGAGTATGGCTGATTTTATGCGGAAACCCTCGGCGCGCGATGAGGCATGTAAACACATGAACACATGTGCGCCTACATTCCTTCCAGACTGCGCGAGTACTTCACGCATTGCATCGCTGACCGCAGTGGCGGTACAGCTGCGTCAGCGTGAACGGATAGCGCCTACAAGAATGCATGAACGATCTTCACGCATTGCGCCAAACACAGTGCGGTCAGCGAGAAACGCATAGCGCCTACAATACCGCGTGAATACTTCACGCATTGCGTCAAACACTAGTGCATTCAGCAGCGTCGTCCGGCGGTGAAACTCATAGCGCCTACAAAACTGTCGGAATACTTCACGCATTGCGTCCAAACGCGGTGCGGTCTGCGCGGCGCGGCGGCGGAACTTTAAATCATTATACCACATTTATGTTTGTTTCTTTCCATACATTTTTTCGTTAATTTCTTATGATGGAAGGCCTTGTCCACGCAGAGATAGTTTACGAAACTTAACGTTCGCGCAAACTTCGGTGAATTTTTAGCTTGTAGTGTTGACAGGGCTTCCCAAAAAAATGTTTCCAACACGAGTGAAACGCGTTTTATGCACCGCTCACCACCCCGCTGCACGTTCATTTGTTGGTTTTTATTGAGTTTCAAAACGAATGAGAAGGGGGCAGCAAAATACAGGCGGCCCATGGGGGTCAAGTAGGTAAATCCGGCCCCGTGATGAGGCACTTTAATGAGTTAGATTAATTTATAAAGCTTATCATACACGTTTTTACAAAGTTAGCCCCATATTATTAAACTGAAACATAACCGATAAATACCATAAATCTTGCAATGGTGGTTTGTAGGACGAATTATTAAACTAGTTTATTAAAACTAAGATAACGAGGAAAAAACTTTGCCCCATTGAAAGGCACTGTATTCTTCTTCCAATTCCATCGTTTAATCTTTTAATCTGCAAATTTTTGAATGAGGTCCCCATGAGTTTAGTCTTGAATACGGAAAATAAAGAATCACAATCCAAACTATACTCCTGCATGGCTGATTTTGGCGCCAGTTATAAGAGTAGTTGCACCAGCCAGAGGTACGGTTGAGTCAGCTGAAAGTGTGGTTAGATCAACCATACCTCTCTTTGGTGTAACTGGTCCTAAAACTGGTGCCAAAATCAGCCAGGAGTGTAGGAGAGTTTGTGATTCTCTTTTCCCCATTGAATGGTATTGACATCAGCGACATAGCGGCTACCTCTTTAATTCGGAACCCAGCGCACAGTGCGGAATCTCATGGAAAACATCGACAAGCAACTTGCAAATTTACCAAATACTGTCATGATATTCGTGATCAAGACAATTTTTCTGACACGAGTGTATACTTTCTCCCGATTTAACCTAAAAAATACCGGTTGGATGTGGGTTTGAAGTGGATTTAAATGCGATTGTGAAGGAGCTGTCTCGTAAGCAGTGCGCAGTATTAAGTTGTCAACTTCAGAAAAAACTTTTCGCAATAACTAGGGATATCCCTGTGGATGGTCAACATTTCCTCATTCTTTGGACACCCAACTTCAATCCGGCAAAATAACTTTTGCGACCATCGTAGATATCCGCATTTAAAAATTGGTTTAAATGTACCATTTTCAGTTGCAATGTTTCGTTTCATAACTCCTAATTACGTGTATTCAGCGCGTAGGCACTTTTGACCTATCGTTGAAGCTTTCGGATGCTTGAAAAGTCAAAATTCGTTAAACAAAGGTTCAGTGGGGCTTACCTGAATATCTCACGCCTTTTATGGTTCCGTAAATATATTTTTACAGTGTGCCTTGGATTTTGTCCGCACAGTGCAGCGGTTTGATTTTTGTTGAAGTTATTCATCCTCAGGAAAAAAGAGATGGATGAAATACATTTTCGTCTGCGATTTGAGTAGTGGGTTTCTGAATCAAGAAATAGATATTAAGATTTGTTGGAAATCTTAATTTTAATGGTAACCAACGGCAATACTGGATACTGGGTCGGGGCGCCTGCGCCAGGCAGAGACAAGCCGAAGATGGTATCGGTCAATAATAAACCCGACCGAAATGCCATTACGACGCTCTTGTAATTACTGTCATATTTTCGGACGTATTGATTAATAAAACGCCATCAGAGCCTTTCTAAGGAAGAACGCCGTATGAACATCCGAGAGTTGCCAAATTTCCCGTGATACAATATGTATTTTTGACGACATTCATGCACCTTTTTCTTTGAAACTTTCAGATATTTTAGATTAACTTGCGCAAAAAATAGTCTGAAAATTTTAGGAAAAAATATTCACAATTCAACCAGTAAATTCCGTTTTCGTCGAAGGAATCTTGGCAATGTCTGAAGGCTCATACGGCGTTTTTCCTTAGCACGGCAGATCAGAGCATCGTGCCGGGCTGGAGCCGCCGAGAAAACTGGTTTTCTTTGCCCGCGCCCGGAACGGCGGAGCCTGCGCGGCTGTGCTTCGGAAAATGCAGTATCAACATTTAGACGTTGCTCAATTTCCCTCTACTTATGAAATTTACATTTAATACTTGAATAGTGGAAATTCATCACCCGGTAAACCGCACTAGAGAATGCTAAATTCGTATAACTGTCGCAGGCAGTAAGTCCAATCAGACATTTTATCAAATTAAACATTGTTTCACATAGCAAGGTGCAAACTTTGAAAATAAAGAAAATTGACCCAGCCTTACCTTGCATAGTAAATATATTTAAAAAAGTTCATTGAATATCATAGGCACCTCTCGGGCGAAGCCTATAACACTACATTGCAAAAAGCATTGGCACACATGCTTAAACCAAAATATTAATAAACCAATGGGTAATATCAAAAGTATAGTAAAATACATTGATGATGTGACAGTGACGACGAGGGGTTTTTCTTTATCATGATGTTAAATTATCTTTTTTCGATATATTTAGTATGCAAGGTAAGTCTAAGCCAATTTTATTTATTTTCATTTTATCAAATGCCCGGGTAGATAGTTAGATGTTTACGACATGTTTACATGACAGTTTACGAAATTATGCACACTTAAGATCAAGAGTTCATGATTTTTCAAAATTTCGGAAAAGGATGACTCGTCAATTCCACGAATCCTCCTTGTCGCTTCCTTTTCGAGTGCTCCTCATCGTTTCAAATGTTAACGTTCGAAAAAGTCTGTGTTTCATGACCTGCTGCAAATTCCAAACAAAGGTTCGTTCAGGAGATAAAACCGTTTAAATAAATACTATTCGTCAAAATACTGAGCACTGATCAATAATCTGCAGCATTTCTTTCTCAGATTCGCTCAAGCGCCTGAAAACCTGGTGACAAGTCGCAGAAAAGTGTTAGTTTTGTGTCTCCTAAATACGATATACGCTTTGATAAAAAATTTTGTGTTCTTGTGTTGCTTTCGGTTAACATAGGGAGTGAAGCACAAGCCCATACACATTTTGTATTTATTTTGGCATATTTTGTGGTGAATTTAGAGCGAAAAACTGGAAACACCGGGGAAATACATTCCTCAGATTGCGATGTTGGAATTCACCACTTTTTTTTATGAAATTTCTTTAAGAAAACTAGCCGGCATTTTCGCTTGAAATAGTCAATCGAAAACTAGGGTTATTTTATGTTTCACTTCGCGCATTAACCAAACTTTTGTGTTGCAATTTCCGTCTGTTTAGTTCCGTAATACACTTTGTCTCCATAATTTGTTCTCACTGTGTATTTGCTCCATTTAATATGTGGCATTTGGGTTTTCAACGGCCGTCCAAAAGGCAGTCATACTTAAAGGTCGGTGAGGGAGGAATGCGGAGGGGGGGGGGGGAGAGGTCGACCGAATAATTGAATACGGTTTCCAATACACGCGCACAAATAACAATTTATGAGTGATAGGTTTTATTTATGAGATAATTTATGGAAGCTGATAGAGATCTGGGCGCGAGAATTTTCCGTGATTATTAAGAGAGCGTCATCGGAGGCACAGCAGGATGCGATTCGCCTCTACTCATATTATTAGCTATTTATAGGCTGATACCATATTTATTTCATGAATTTATTATTATTCCCTATGCATTTTTATCGTCCCCCCGCCCTCCCCCCTCCCCAGATAAATTACCGGAGATAAAAAACAATAGTTATACACTCTCCGTGCCCATTTGATTTTTGATTTTATTCATATTTATACTTCTCCCTTTCCCCGGACTGTCGTCTACTCTGGTCCGATCGTTTTGTCATTCTTTATTTTTTCAGAATTCTTGGCCTCGCTGTAATGATTGTCTATTCTGCCCATTAAAGCTTGAGCCAAATCGAATAGCGCTCCCAATGATGCCGGTTGGCCTTACAGTCTTTAAACATCTGGCTTGTACACTTGTACAGAGAGTAACGAGTGTGGGGAGTAGCGACGTGAAGCGATCGAGAAGTGAAAACGTGAATCGATCGACAAGTTTTTCTAAAAAAAAAAAAAAAAAAAAAAAAAAAAAAAAAAACCGGTGTCTACTCGAGTGACACGAATCGATTGAAAACTAAAAATGTGAACCCAGCAATGTGATCCGAGCGTTAACGATTCGCGGATGTACCGATCGATTCACGAATTAGTCGCTCGAATCACGTCGATCGGTTCACGTTTTCAGTTTTCCATAGATTCTTGTCGATCGAATCGACACCGGGTTTTTACTACTATGTCGATGGATTCACGTTTTATTTTTCGTTCAATTTATGTCGATCGAAAATATACTCTCCATAAGTGTTACGTCCGAAGTATCTTTGTGGAGCTTGCCTAGATTAGCATCTTAAATGTTGGTCGCGTCTGTCGTTCATGCCAAATTAAATAGCCGAACTTGCAGGACAGAACGTACTACTGACAGTGGAATACTCTTTTTTTAATAACTGCATGTATTTAGCAACCTTTTATTGCTAAAGTCCGCTGAACTTCAGTGTTTTAATGAATCTCTTCCTCAAGAACTAAGCAATCGATGACAATTAGGTCCCGGCAGCACCATGTCGAGTTTAGGCAACCGTTACCACAATTTCGACTCTGGCTGCCAAGCTTTTCGTGCCGAGAATCGGTTCAGTGACGAAACAAGTGTTCATTCTCTCTACGCATAATGGTTTTTCCTCTCGTGGCAACGCAAAGTGACAATGGAGATTCTTGCAAGTTTGCAACTCTGTTCTTTCCCATTACCCATTGAAGGGTATGTAAAGCAATCGATTCTTGGTGACGCAACTTGCCTCCCCTAAATCGATATTTCTAATGGATTTTAACGGAGGAAAAAGAATGTTGCCAACTTGAAATATAGCTTCTGTAGTGGAAACTAGAAACATCCATATCGCGAGCGGTTTAACATTTACTGATTTGGATTTAAGGCAATTTTTCAGCGCACTTTCTAATTTTCCTCTATCATCAGTTTTAGCTCTAATTACAAAGTCCTTGTCCTTATTCAATTTTAACGAAAAAAATTTCCCTAAGTTGGGTGGGATTTCCTTGTGAATCATTTCAAATAGTTGTTGTTCATTCACAGTTTTCCCAGAAACACTAGATTCTAAAAGTATAGTGACTTCTTTGGAGACTCTATTGATAACTCCACAAGTAAGATTTTGCTTGTTTTTCTTGAGCTGTTCACTGTAACTTAATTTTTCATTCAGTGCAGGGAAATCATTACTTTTCTTATCTAATTTGCTAACGGTTTGTTGAACATTTGTTAATTTGTTATTGAACTCTGATATATGTTCTTCAAATTTTGATCTTAAGGATACTAATTCTGTTTGGGCTTTTTCATATTTGTTTTTCCAAAAATCAATTTGATCTTTAAAATCGTTAGGTACAATGGATTTTCTTAATGCTAATAACATCTCTCGTAAAATTGGCCAAGAAAATTCACTGTAGGTTCATCGCGAGCGGTTAGGCATGCAACTTTTGTCCAAACTTGCAAATTTTTATTTTTTTTCGTCATATTATTGAACATTACTTGAATTAAACCATGGGACGCCACCTTAAAACTTCTACGTGTTGTGTTAGCCAAGTTGTAAGCTTTTTTTCCGCACCAAGTTCAATCTCTCCCATCGACTTGCTCCACCGTGCAACGGCGGGGCAAAGCATGCAAATTAAACTCCAATCTGGACCCGCAGACAGGGTACGATAAATAATGAATTAGTTGGTAATAACGACCGGAAGAAAAAAAATTGAAAAAGAGGAAACGGGGGGGGGGGGGGGGCTGACGCGAGAGTCGGGGGAATCTTAAAGGCAGGTATAGCGAGGACAGGAACTTCCGCATCAAAATCTCATTATCAGTTGATAGCTATAGCTCACGTCTAATAAAATTATTTTCAATTCTCGATCTCTTCGCCGTTGCCAGGTATGCTGGACCGAACGATTTTCGCCAAATTGGGACAAAATAATCAGGTGTTTTTGGTGCATCTTGCACAGAGAGAAAATTTCCAGTTCATATATTCCGGACGGGAATTCTCGTTGAGTCAACATGACACTCTTTAAAGCGAAAGGACGTCTCTCTCGAAATAATATACGTATCATTTTGGACAAGGAGATTTTACGTTGACTCGGTCAGAATTCTTTTCCAGGTGTTCTTAACCCAAGTGGGATTTTTCTACGAGAAAATTGCGACATTTTGAAATTAATTCCGACGTTTCCCCTATTTTTCAGCTATAAAATCGGTACGATTATTATCAACATCGCGCGATTATCCTTAATCTCAAAGCAATTTTATCTCAATACAATCGCGTTCGATAAAATCGAAATTCTACCACGATTTATCATAATTTTTGATCGATAATATTGCAATACATTGTCGTCGATATCATCGCAGGTTTTTGCAATTTTTAATCCGACAATATTGCAATAAATCCACGTCAATATAATACATTCTCCGATCAAATCGCAACTTATCGCGATCACTGCTACTTGGTATCAGAATTTCTGATCGATCCAACGAAAAACTTTTCTTTGTGTTGAGCGAAGATAGCGTGGCCATCAGAATAGATTTTTTAGGTCCTTTTTGTGCACAATATTGGTGAAAAACATAGGATTAGGTAATTACATTTACGAAAGAACTAGCACTAGGCATAAGTAGGAAAATCAATGACCTTTCATGGGGTTTCGTCAATTTGATCAATCCTATGTTTTTCACCAATATTTTAAGTTTTTTTCACCTTAATTTTTCTGTTATTAAACAGTTGATATCCATATGTATAAAGTGAACTTGATCACCTAGTAGAAGCATTTCAGAGCCCTCTGCTATGAAGAGGATATATTTTGTCGGGAACGAGTACTTACACATTGGCGAAATATTACTTTCCACTACGCGTGCATTTTAAAATACTTTCATCAGGACTTAGTGGTTGGTTGTTTCTTTCTTTCCTTTCACTTCAAATACTTCTAAGGGGGTAATTCTGCGCTTTCAGTAATATTCCTATCCCCCCCCCCCCCCTCAGTGCCTACTCAACAACCAGCCTCAGGCAACCATCAACTGAAACCATCCAACTCTTGTCAACTGGCCGGGAATCGAACCAGGACCTCTTGATCCTGGAGCCTGGCGCAACAACCATTATACCATTGAAGGCCAACGGAGACCATCAGAGGTTTGGCAAGAGCGCTCTCGTTATTGGGCTAGTTTCGTCCCATTTTTCACCCTCTCTACAGATTTCCCCTTTCTTCGTCATTTTTATCGGTTTTTAATGACTTGATTTTTCCGCAATTATTTTAATTTCTTCTTTTTTTACTCATCTCAGTTCTTTAAGACATAAAGTAGCAGTGATTCTAAGTCCCTCAGCTGTAGAGGATTTACATTATCGCACAATCTTGACAGCTTTGCAAGTCTTATTCTCTTATTGCTGAACGCACTGTGTTTGGCGCAATGCGTGAAGTATTCACGCAGTCTTGTAGGCGCTATCCGTTTCACGCTGTCCGCAATGACCGCACTGTGTTTGATGCAATGCGTGAAGTATTCGTGCAGTCTTGCAGGCGCTAATATGTGTTACATGCCGATCGCCCTGCCGAGGGCTTCTCCTTTTCATCTGAAGTCCTCGTCATCATTTCTCTCTAAGTCGCGCCGTGCCAGGCCAAATTGCGTGTTTGGTCTCTCTCTTAACTCGACTAATTGAAGGTGCTGTCTCTCGTATCACTAAGAGGCTACAAAATTAGAAATCACTATACTCTCAGGGAATGAGAGATTTTGTCGCCTTTTCTCGTTTGTTTTTTATTTTTATAGATCCGATTTTTTTTTATACCTACACTTTCAAAAATTGCAAATGTTTGCCGCCATGGGCCGCGGCCCATGTGGCCACCCCCTTAATCCGGCCCTGGATGCAAGGAAATACTAAAATTCGTGTGAATTATCTGAAAAATGAGTAACTCCATGCGAAAACCAAGTTAAATACGTGCTTTACCAACGCCAGGTCGTAAGAATCGCAATAATGAATCACTGCACGTGGATAATTTGAATTCATAGATTGGCTGTCCTTTTGGGCCCTCAGAGCTCCATGACCTATCCTCAAAATTACCGACTTGTTTGTACTCTCCCTATCAGTGGCGTAGCGTGCTTTATGAAGCGTGCTCATTTAAACCTATGGAAAATGATCGATTAACAGGGTGTTTGCAGCGAACACCTTAATATCGATTCTTTACCACGGATTCGAATGGGAAACTATCGATAATCGATCATTCACGCCACGCCACTGCTCCCTATATAGGCACTCTTGATGTGACTAATGCGCCATACACAAGCCCGCACCATTCGACCAATACTTCCAGGAAAGTTCGCGCTTGGAGACTCGGCCAGGAGATAAATACAGGAGAAGGAGGACATGCCAGCCGACTCAAAAGTTTCAAACAGAGGTCTTGCTGGGTCTATACACTCGAGGAAGGTGAAATAAACTACGGAGCCCGGGCGATTTCGAACAAATTTCATCGAGACCATAAAATGTCCCTTAGTCGCGATCCAATTGACAGGAACGATTTACACGAGAATGGGGGGGGGGGGGGGGAGCGAAAGCCCTCGTGTAACGACTAATGACGAGGGACACCGGCGCGTGTGGCGGAGAGCGATCAGGTGTTGGAGTCCCCGGAGCGCGACGGTTCGATATCGATGCGAATCGATAGGCGATCGATTGTTCCAACGGGGTTTTATAGGGGCGTATCGAACGCCCGCGGGCGGAGGGGGTGACAAAGCCAGCGCGGAGGGCGAGGGAGCACGGGCCCCCTGGGGTGCCCCCGGTGGTGGATGGGCCGGGATTCAATAGCCAGGCATATCTGTTGTTTTAGAGTACGATAAGATTGGTCCCGGGAAACAACGAAGCGGGCCGGGCGATATTTATGATAATATTGAAATAAACCTCGGAACCGCGTGTAGCAACGCACACACGCGCACCGCTACAGGGTGTTCCTCAACGTGACTTCGTTGAGGGAGCTTTCGTGGTTCGGTCATCACGCCGGTGTCCAACGTCCAGCTGCTCATGCGGACCGATTATTGAAATTAATAGCAAAGCTATAGACAAAGATGACAAGGGGGATCCCAAGGGGGAAGTGGGTGGTTGTAGTGGGCCAAGAAGGTACACGGAGAAAAAAACTTCGTGCGTGGGACCCGAAGTTGAGGTCATATGGATCTCTGAAGTTTTCGGATCACGTATCTAAAAACTTGAGGTCCAGCTGCCGAAGTACGGGTCAGACATCTGAAGTACTTCGATTTATACTGAAGGGTTCGGCAGCTCGACATCAAGTTTTCGGATGCGTGATCAGAAAACTTCAGAGATCCATATGACCTCAACTTGGGGTCCCATGCACGAAGTTTTTTTCTCCGTGTAGGTAATAGACTGACTAGCGGCAACTCACGAGAGACCTTATAGTTAGTATATTATTTTCTCCGTTAGTCTACTGGATGCACCCATTTCAAGCAACAGGATCGCTCCATACTCCTTTTATCTGCTTTGGATCACATGTTGCAAAAAGGAGTATCTCTGACTCTTCCATAAAAGCACCTTCTTGCATACGGAAACCGATGGCATGTATGTTATTTCTAAAATGAGCCAGAATTAGTGGCTCCTTATCGCAGAATGTAATCCATTAGTCTACCGCTTTGTCCAGCAATTTCAATGAACAGCCCGGGGTTTTTTTATTTCATGTTTTTATTTTCGCGGACTTAGTCCCATCTTGAGTTGATGTAACAATAACAACATTCAGCAAAGCATACTATCATATCCCGTATGTTGCGATTAAGAAAACGCGTGGTTCAAATCACTGGGAGTTCAATTGACCACGCCACTATAATTATTTTTACTATTCTCATGCTTTCATAGTTCTCCCGAGAGTAGTGTATTCTTCTCTGACCTTCGATGTTTTTCACTACACTGCTCGGCGTTCCACGCACTCGCTCCGTAGTTGTACGCACCACTCATTTTTCAACCACCAAAAACTGCAAGCAAACGTCCCATCACCTATACTATTCACGGAAAAAAAAGAAGTAGGGGTTAAGTCCCAACTGTTGAATGATATGGACATTCCCAAATAATTGTGGTAATACCCTGATTTATTGTGGTAATACCCTGATTAATTGTGGTAGTATCCCGATAAATTAGGTTACTTACCCAAATATTGCGGCACTACCTCAACTTGAGTTGCGGTGCTACCAAAATTAATTGGAAATGTCCATATCATCCAACAAATTTCGGTAGTAGAACAATTTTAGGGGATAGCCCCTGACACTTTTTTTTCCATGATTAGTAAAGGCTTTTTTCCGAGTACTCCTTTTCCTCTTCACGCACTGAAAAAAAATTCTCGGCGTTTTTACCGAGGTCCGTTGGTGCCTTTACAATCTCACTTTTTTTACCAATTATTGGTAATTTTACCAAGACAGACTGGTAAGCTTACCTAAAAACCGGTATTTTTACTGTTTTTTCAGGTAAGAATACCACTTTTATTGCGGTAATCAATTCCCGGTAACTTTGCCATTTTATCTCGGTAATTCTACCACAGTCTATAAGAAATATTGGCGTTTTTACCAAGGTCCAGTAAAATTACCGAGAAAGTTCAAAAATTTTACCGAGATTCTCGGTAAATCTATCAATTCCATAAATGGTAATTTTACCAAGAAAAAACTGGGATCAAATAGAACCCTGAGTTCTTGGTAATTTTACCCTTTTCTTAGTAAATACACCGAGATTTTTTTTTCAGTGCGTGCACTTGTGTGGCACCCTGTGGAGGCCGGGAACGCTACTACCACCACTTGAGCGAGTGTATTATATTTCACTCTTATTTATTCGCGTACACGAATACTGACATTATAAAGAATATAATTTAGAAACTATTCCGCGGATTTTTCCGTATGATTTAGCCCGGGCGATCGGTGACACGGCGTCAAATGGATATCGCGCCCTGCAATCTTGCCCAATACAAATTGCATCGGGTCCCTCCCTCTCCGCCTCGCCCCCACCCCTCCCCCTCCGTCCACACCCGCTCACTCCTACATCGTGTCGAAGTTGCGTCGACTTCTTTTCCAATTCGGTCAATCTATGGCCCCCCGTTTCAACCCTCGCCTCGCTCACTCGCGTGTCGCGGAATGGCTAACTGACCTACACCCACGCCGTCGTGCTAAGGAAAAACGCCGTATGAACTTTCGAGAGTTGTCAAATTTCCCTACATAAAACACATATATTTCTGACATCATTCATGCATATTTTTCCTCGAAATTTTCAGATATTTTTGAGAAAAGTGCGTACAAAATTGTCTGAAAATTTTAGAAAATAATAGCCGGAAAATTAGGGCCGAAAAAAATAACCTAGCCCCTCCAAGAATTCATACATTTACATAGGGTTATACGGAGAAAAGACAATGTTGCCACCTTGCTGGATCTGCCAATGCTTGACTTTCCAAATTCTGTTTATCTGCTTTCTTCGGTGCAGTTTGATAGAATCCCCCACGGAAAGCTACCTCATTAAGCGGTTCTAATGATGAATCAATGATTCAAAAAGCTCCAACTTCCAGTGTGTCCAGCTGAACTAGGGAACTAAAAACGCATTTAAGCACAGGTTTTTGCCTTATTTTTTTTTAAGTAGTAATTGGATTGCATTTTGCAATAAGGAACCACTATCTCTGGCTCTTCCATAAAAGCACCTTCCTGCATAGGGAAATCAGTGGCACATATGCTGCTTCTAAAATGAGCCAGACATGGTGGTTTCTTGTTGCAGAATGTGGTCCAATTGTGAACAAGAAATTAATTTTTCTACTCTTTTAGCTGCTCTGGAAAAAAAAGTAGCTTAGGTCTTGAGTCCAGACTCTTAAAAACGTTGACAAGAAAAAATACTCTTGATTCAAACGGATTATTGCTTAATCAAGAACCAAGACTCTTAATTTAAGCGGATTTTCTTTTGATTCAAGCAAAAATCCGATTGAATCAAGAGTATTTTTTCTTGTCATTGTCTTCAAGAGTCTGGACTCTAAATCCAAGCGACTTCTTTTACCCGTACATGTGTTTTCATACTTGTTCAACACCACAGGCTGGATTCGACTATTTAAATTTCTCATTTTACCCTTCTTTTTTATTTTGTTAAGACTATGGTCAAAGTGGATCGAACGGCAGAATAATTTTCCGTGGGTGTTACGGTAGACCCCGAATTGAAAGTGGCCGGGCCCCATACGCGTAGAATCTCAAGTGTGAGCCGGGCGCATACATCATTTCCATACGAGCTCAGCGATGCTAGGTGTAGGTCTATTAATATTCTCACGGGCTATTCCGAACCCAGTTTATTGCGTCTTGCCGCCTTATCCGGCCCTCATCTCCCGTTTATGGCCGTAGAAATCAAAAAAATGACGAAAATTTGATGCAATCGGAAACAAAAGCCCGTATTTGAATACGATATTTACGACACGCGCACGGCGATACGATAAATATACGAAACGTATTCGAAATATCAACCCCCGTCGCATTGTCATAGTCGTTCGAGTATTATTTACGTCCTCCGTTATCGGGCAGCCGCCCTTTTCAATCTGGATAACTGTAAATTGAAGTTTTTCGGGCTCGTCTGCTTTTTTTTTATTTTTTCATGCTGTGCTGTGTGCGCTTCTGTAATGATGGACGGAGGACTGTCCTTTGACCCTCCTTTTTGTTTTTAACTCCGGTAAATGACATGAGGCTCAATGCGTGATTCAGCCCTGATGCTCACAATGATGCCAGAATTCTCGTTGGATTATGAAGATCTTTCTGTGGCATTGAGTAATATTCATAGTCTTTCCCATACACTCTCTTCCCCGTATGGAGGCTCCATATTCTTTAGACTCTATTTCGCAATTCGGGACTAAAATTCCTGGCTCATCTGTAGAAACACACGTGTGCTCAGAAAAACTAATAGCAATACGTTGTATCTAAACTGAGGCTGAAATTTTAAACGGCCGATTTTTAACAGAACATCACATTATTACAACTTTGGATTTTTTTAGTGTTTTCCTCATAATCTACAGGATATACATACCCTGAAAAAAAAGTCACGGCCTCGTTAGACATACCGTCCGTTCCGGGTGCTGGAGCCGTAGATCGATTGCTCCGGATGCTGCGCCCGGCCTTTTCGGCCTCTGAGCACGGAACGCGAATGGTATTTCTACATAGCCCGTAAGTCTGGCTCCCATGTTCGAATTTTTTTCTTCAGTGTAATACGTTACAAGATTTTATTTACCATTCAGTTTTCTTCAAACAATAAATGAAAATTAAAAATGTGCGAGGTGAATCGGCACAGTAAAACGCTGTAAGCGAAGATCTTCTTAAATCCGTTCTTTTCATCGAATGCTCCGCAAACAGCCATGAAACATGAGCGGCGAAGATCAGTGGAAGAATGAAAATCAGCGCACCTTTCACCGGCTCATTCTTACTTTCTCGCCGCTATTTATAGCGCCGAAATTTATGTGCCAAACCGGTCATCGCGGCTCGAACCGGTGCCATTTTAGACCCCTCCCCCTTCACCACGAACCTCCTCCTCCTCTTTTCCTCGTGGAAGCGGGTGCTTCGCCGCGGCTGCACAAGTGCGATAAAAATTTGGTTATTGATGACCGCGACGGCTCGTAAACTGGGCGCTAAGCACAATTTCGAGGATAAAGTGAGATATTGATGTGTGAGAAAATAAAAACGACCGGCGATGGAGGACGCGGGGCGATGGAAACATCGGCACAGGTGAATTTTTTCGAGATGCTATCGGAATTAAGCCATTCCGCTGCGACGCTCCGCGTGCTCATTGGAGGCTGTGTAAATCTCCTCGCGCCTCTTTGATTTGCGGCTTGATTTTCGGGTTCTTGTGCTCTAGGAGCCTCGTACCGGGCGAGAATGATTTCAACCGGTTGTTTCCTGGTGAACCCCGCCTCGTGACGTCAATCGGAATATCTTCGATGGTCTTTGGTTCTCACTTCATACTTGCAAATCTGGTATTCTCTCTGATTTGAGTTCGTGGTGTAAGATTATTTGAGTTGTTTCTCGGCGTAGAGGAGGCGAGAGGGAAGGATCCGTTCACTACGATGGAGTGGCACGAAAGTTTACTTGAATCCACGACTTGATCGTTTTTTTTTTTTTGTTTTTTTTTGTCCGGGACATTCCCCTTCTAACTTTATTCAGATATTTGTAAATACAAGGACATAATGAGTTTGTGTACATATTGTAAGGTTTACATGAAGTTAATAAAATTATTTACATTCATATCGAAAGGGACGGAAGTATCTGGTGATATAACTATCGCCCTGGTTAGAAAAAAATTAATATTATGATAGGTCAAATATAATGATATAATTTCTAAAGTAAGAGAGTACAGGAAAACTACAATCTAATTTCGTTTAGGAAGGTCCGGGAGAATAGACCCCGGGACCGTCTGCTGATATTACATCGGGGATTGGTGAATTATTCGACTTGATCGTTATTTTGGCCGTATTTCTATTTAATGGGCCTGTTGCACAATTTTTTTTACTGCATGTATCCGAAGCAACTTAGTGCTGAGTATATACTGTTGTCAAAGGAATTTCCCTGGAGTTTTTTGACAATTTTAAACCCCAGATCCTGTTTTTTCCACTTCTCTCTTCCCATCTTCCTTTTTCCAGCTTCCTCTCAAATTTTGGGCCCCTTTAGTATTATCGTCTCCTAAAGTTCGTGCTTAATATATTCACCGGAATCTCTTCAGAGACTTAAACGCTGAGCTAGAAAATAGTGCTGCCTAGGAAAATTTGTCTGACCGAAATAAATGTAATAATCTCGAGAAAACAGATCGAAGTTAAATTTTTATTTTCCATGGGAATGCCCTCCTCCTGTTATTCTCTTCCTGAACATATTCTAACTTTCCTCTCACTGAAGGAACAATATTCTACTTGAATGTTAAATCGCCCACTACACGTTATACCGTGACGGTCTCTACTGTATGAAAGTACAACAGCCTCATTTTACAGAGCAGATTGCTGATATGGCATTCTATCTAGAGAATTATTTTCAAGTTTCCAAAATCAATGCTCCGACCATCGCAACTGAATCTTCCACTGGCGAGGCGTGAATTATCGATTGAAGCCCCATTTGAAGCTATGATAAAAGATCGATTATCAAGGTGTTTGTTGCGAGCACCCCGTTAATCGATCCTTTTCCATAGGTTTTAATGGTAGATCAATCGACATATCGCAAGCCACGCCACGGGCAATCTTCTTAGTGCAGTGTGCCGAAATTGTAGAGGAGCTCTCCAAGCTGTTCCTTCTTGTCATTTATCGACTCCTCCGTGGAATCGGCTGGGGCGCAGGACATTTTCTTGGCCGTCAGACGCGCCGCATCGGGTCATTAACCATAATTCAGCATGCGAGTATCAAGTCCAAGAACAAGGTAATAACAATCTAGGAGTAATATTAGCACAATATCGCTGTGGGGACCCCCGTGTGTCTCCCAGACAAACGCTCTTAGACCCACGTGCCTCCAGCTAGGTGCGCCAGTGCCAGGTTAACTTCGAATCTATCCATGTAACCACTGCGGCGTAACTGGAGAATTGTTCGTCTTATTTTTACGGAAGTCAATTGAGTGCCATTACACTGGGAAAAAACACATTGGATCTAGAATGCAGACTCTTGAAAACATTGACAAGACAAAGGACTCTTGATTCAATCGGACTTTTGCTTAAATCAAGGACCAAGCCTCTTAATTTGAGTGGATTTTCTTTTGATTTAAGCTTAAATTTAATTAAATCAAGAGTCCTTTTTCTTGTCGATGTTTCAAGGTCTGGACTCTAGATCCGATGTGTTTTTTTTTCCCAGTGTACGCACTTATTTCAGTTGTGACAGTTTTTTCAATGAATGTATGCGATTCGTGCAACAACCCATCTTCAACAATTAAGTAAAAAAAAAAAATAAAAATAGAAAAATAACTTAAACTCATTGTTTAATTAGATACCGCAATGAATACTTTTAAATACTAGAACAAGCAGGGGGAAAAACCAAAACTGAATTATTTTGATGTATTAGCAGCCGGTAATTCTGTGGGCCGATTGTTGAATCGTTATCGAATTATCCTGATCGATAAATCCCTATCTTAGCAATGCTTTTTATCGATCAAAGTCATTCGGACGTATTTCTATCAAACAGAACTATGCACATCATGACGTGAGCCCCGTTATGCATATATTCTTTTGGGTCTTGGGGATCATGTCTTAATGCACTTAGTCCCGTTTGGCAGTAATACGTCCATTTGATATCGATTCAACAATCGAGTCTCCGGAGATGAATTTGGAGACAATTTTTGTTAACGTAGGAGGAACACAAGGAGACATCAGATAAATGGAGGGATTGAATAATAAGTCAAAATTAAAACTTGTGATAAACTTTTTTTTTCCCCACAAGCGGAGCTATTGGCATTTAGTTGACTGAACAAAACTGAGAAGCAATTCTCTAGTATATTGGCGTAGTTCTAGGTTGGCACAATGTTGGGCACAGAAAATAATAATTGCACCATTATGCAATTTCAAAAAGTGGTCGTATTTTTCAGAAGATAAATACTGCTTAAGGATTATTGGGCCAACATACAACAGAAATAAACGAAATTCCTTTGCTTTCAATTTTAATGAACATTTGTTAGATTTCTTACGAATGGCGATTTCCTGCAGTTTCCTCGAGAACACAGAAGGAATTTGAACTTTAAGCTGGCCGATTTCATTTTTAAAGGACTGGCGTTGGTTAACATCCAGTTTATGAGGTCTTTTAAGCTATTGACATTAATTTAGCGTAGGCCTCCTACGGGGTTCTTGAAAGTGCCTTTGACAAGTGTTGGAACAAAATTATTCATGAATCAAAAATGACGCAGTATAATAGATGGATGTCTTCAAATTCGGGAAGTTTTGAGGTCCGGTCAACCCAATATTTTCAACATAATAAAGTAAAAATATAAATTATACGAAAAGAAGTTAAAACCGATGGGTCGCAGTCAACAAAGTAACGAGTGACAGCGTCGTATACTTTCGTACACTGTTAAAAATTATTCTGGCCTGAGTGGCCTGAGTGAAATATTGTGGAGCTATCCTGCCTGGAGCATCGAGTGACAAAATTTTGCGGTGAGTTAGATAGCTCGCTCTGGCATGGGAAGCTCCTTGTAGCATGCTACAAGGAGCTTCCCATGCCAGAGCGAGCTATCTAACTCACCGCAAAATTTTGTCACTCGATGCTCCAGGCAGGATAGCTCCAGGAAAGACAGCTATATGCTCGGGACAGATACTTTCCACTCAGATTTTTGATACTTAAGAAGAAACAGAGCTATAATTTTCTGCGCATCATCAACGCGCATTGGCCGTTACAATCTCATTCTGGAATTCACGACTGCGACGGCGTCAGTCTCCAGCCAGTGGCTTTTGCGTGAACAGTGATTAGTTGCGACTCGTGAAGGTGTACAGCAAATTAAATATTGTTTGAAGGCTTTCCAGGATAATACCCCATGGATCCCATACCAAAGTGTTCGCTGAGTTCCTAACACGACGGAAAATAAAAATTCGTCCTAGTAGAATAGCCTACCTCCAGGAATTTTGAAAACGCCGGTAAGGGCAGCAGTTTTATGAAACTAGGTTTAAGAGGAAAAATACATATTTCGTACCATTATACTGCAAAATTGTATCTCTTTCTCTTTTATCGCTTCATTCCTTATCGCTTGTTGATTTGCATGTGCATGGTAGTTTATTTAGATTATTCCCTATTTAAAACCATCATGTTGCTCCCATTAATGTATTATTTGCTTTTAGTTGTACTTCCTTGTCAAGTATCTGTAGTTTCCTTGGTGAAGGTTCGTTATGCGTCTGGAGATGGCACTGTATGCCGAAAAACCTCAGGTGTATTGAATAAAATTTTGCAGTATAATTCTACGAAATTGTCATTTATTCTTTTTAGCTCGTATGATACTTTTGGGCATCAAAGCCTGATTATACGGGTATGGCGTGGCGTCCAGTAAAG
Source organism: Bemisia tabaci (assembly GCF_918797505.1). Classification (NCBI taxonomy): domain Eukaryota; kingdom Metazoa; phylum Arthropoda; class Insecta; order Hemiptera; family Aleyrodidae; genus Bemisia; species Bemisia tabaci. Next base: position 10,479,805 of record NC_092794.1, on the reverse strand, counting down.
TTAGAATTCTGTTATCGTGTATATTTGTTTTTTAAGCTTACACTGAATTTATGTTCACAAAATACTTAATATCTACAAAACTTTTCTTTGTCTAAAAGCGTTTTCGAAATTACTGGAGACAGCTGTTCAGCTATGACAAATATTGATTTTCCGTAGCGTGTTTGCAACTCAAAAAACACTTTGGCTCCGAATTTGTGGGATATTGGCCCGAAAGTTCCTCAAACATGATTTGATTTGCAGTACAACTTCACATCTTTTCAAAAAAAAAAAGAACATACATTGCAGTTACAGGTGGAAGGGAAAGGCAGAAGAGGGAGGGAGGAGAGGGAGGGAGGAGAAGGAGGGGAGGAGAGGGAGGGGAGGAGAGGGAGGGGAGGAGAGGGAGGGGAGGAGAGGGAGGGGAGGAGAGGGGGGAACGGATCGGGGTATGAGACGGATGCCAGGGGTAAGGGGAGGGCAGTCGCCAGCGACGCAGCCCGTCCTTATGCCTGAGTTACTTTAGCTCAGCATTTCCGTACTTACGTCGGAGATTTTCAACTCCGTGGAAATTGGCCCTGAGCGATGAGTGACTTCCGAGCGACTTCCTTATATAGGTCGTGCTCTGAGCTAATTTTTTTTAACAGTGTAGTATCAATTTATGGAATATCTTTGGAATTTTCAAGCACTAGAATAGCATTCAGCTCATTCACACTGTAGAAAATCCCTGCGCATATTGCGCTCAATCAGCTGGCATACTGGCCAGGCTTCACTCAGAAGACATGGCTTCCGCGCGAAATAAACTCTAAGCGAATATCACGCCTTGGAGGGAGTGAAAGTCTAGCAGGCAAACGTGAAATAGAGGCTTTGCGAAGATTTGAACTCGAGTTGCGGTGGTGGAAGTGAGGGCGCTACCATTTTGCCGCACGCCTTACATACTTCGCTGAGCCGAATTCACGCTCCGTTGGGGAACTCAAGTAATTCGTCGCGTATTTTCCGTCGAGTTGGAGTGATATACACCCCGTGTCTTCATTCACTCAGAATAAGTAATCGATTTTCAACAGTATCGGATTTTGAATTTTTAAAGCGTTGGCGGCAAGAACGTCCTGTCGGAAATTTTTCTTCCGTCGATACTGAAAATCAAAGGATTGAATCGTACTAGCCATTTTTTTTGCCACTCCTAAACCGAAATTCGCCATTTCACGTCCTTGAAAGAGCTGAAACTCGAAATTTTTCAATTCGGCAGCCGTGTATGACAGTCGACGATGTAGAGACAGTACTGCTCATACAGTCGGGATGACTCGTCGTTGGTCGTCGTCGTGCCTTCCAGTGGCGGGGCATGAATGATCGATTTTCGATATTTCTTCATTTAAACCTGTGGTAAAGAATCGATTATGAAGGTGTTCGTTGCGAACACCCTGTCTATCGATACTTTTCCATAGGTTTAAATGGTAGATCAATCGATATATCGCAAAGCACGCCACGCCACTGGTGTCCTCCCGTATCTGCTCCGAGTCTTCAGTTCGATTCACCACCGATTAGAAACAACTTGTTTATCGGCCGCGCCACCAATAACTTGGCGCCCATCCGCTCTACCTTGTTGTCACGCCTCAGACGAGATGCTATTCTCCATAAATTTGTCGCGCTTCAGATACCATAGATGCTACCAATCCTGTCTGAAGCAAAATTGTAACTCTTTTTAAGTATACTCAATGAGAAGGTGCACAGAGAGCAATCTTATATTTTTAAGTCGCTTTCAATTGTCTCTGAAATATTTTCCCAGCTCTCGGAATTTTTGTCTAAAATCTGTGATCAATTTACGCGAATATTTGATAATTATGGCGGCATCTTGACATTCTCTTCTAATATCTTTCCACGCGGAGAAGACTTTTCACTTAAAATTTCTCATGGACATACGTTTTGACAAGAAATAGTGCCGACGAGACAAAAATAGGTGGAAGAAATAGTACAACATTGAGAAGCTTGGAACTTCGAAATCCAAGAAATTTTGTCACCCGCCTACACAGAGCAAGAAAGTTTCCGGCAATATCCGGTTATCCGCACCCCGAACGATCTGGCAGCTATGAAAAAGAATCGATTATTAAGGTGTTCGTTATGCGGACACAGTTTATCGATCCTTTACTCTATGTTTCAATGACAGTGCAATCGATATATCGCAAAGCACGCCACGCTGCTGGTGATTTTACCTAATTTCCGCAGCTAGGCCGAAAATTTCGGCTGCAGCTGCTGAGTTTTTCTGGGTGTAGATTTTGCCTAAAAAATGTTCCGCTGTAGAACTCCACGAAAGTTCTTGATAAACCTGAATATAGAAGCGAAAAAACTACCATCACGCAACCCGTCACGTTCATGAAAAAAGAGCCAGTGGCGAAAACTGCCGTGCTAAGGAAAAACGCCATACGAGCCTTCAGACGTTGCCAAATTTCGTTAGACAAACCAGGAATCTCCGAGAAAATTCGTTCATATTTTTCCTCCAATTTTGTTGATAATTTCGTTCGTAATTTCATATGAAAAGTCTGAAATTTTCAAAGAAAAATTCTACGATTCTCCCCAAAAATGCACGGGTAGAAAAAACCTCTTGGACCAATGCCGCGGTTCTTTGACTTAAGAGTGCAGTTTCTTGTCGCCGGATTTAAGAGTCTCGAACTCTTGTTTCAAGCGGATTTTGCATTGATTCAATTCAAAATCCGCTTGAAACAAAAGTCCAGACTCTTAAATCCGGTGACAAGAAACTGCACTCTTGAACCAAGAGGATTTTTTTTTTACCAGTGTAAATTATTTCCGAGAGGAAATGCGGCAACATTCGAAGGTTCTTACGGCGCTCTTCCTCAGGACGGCAGAGGAGAGTCTCCGTGCTCGAAGACACCTTCGCGAAAATTGGTGGTCGCGACGAAACAATAGGCTCCTCTCACCTCGAGAACAATATCTTGGGGGGTTTTGATGGACCACGGTCCGTGCGGGAGAGGGGGGTGGAGGAGTCCCTCTCGCGATCGGGGTAATTGAAACACGGCGCAGGGGTGCAAAGCTCGCAGGAGTCGCAACACGCGCTGAGACCACCGATGAGACCGGCACCATTAATCACCGGACAATTAGCCCCCCTCGTCTTATGCCGCCCGAAGACAGGCGCTGCTATCCGTTGTCAAAACTCGGTGTCCCAGAGGCCGCCGCACAGTGGGACGGTCCTTTGAGAGAGGTTCAACATGATCCTGTTTCAAATCTGGAAATAATGATCCTTTTTCTACACGGTAAAAATGAGTTCACGGCTGGTGCCTGCGGGGAAGGTCCCAGCCCTAACCGGGTAGGTGAAATTGCTTTACCTCATACCCCAAAGGGGCAGTACCGCGCGGGTAGAGCCCAAACCTACTTGCATCAGGGTTAGCCCTACTTTGTAAGGGCTGGACCCTGTCTAGGTAGGGCTGTGACCTACCCGCGCAGGGCCTGCCCCTGTGGGGTCTGAGGTGAAGCAATTCTAGGGCCCAGCCCTTATCTCATTTTTTCCGTGTAATACGTCGTATTGCTCGTACGACTCCTCTAACGAAAGTTTAACTTGTGCCGTTGTGTCGTTTTGGAAGTGGGCAGCTAAAAAAATCACATGTTTACGCAGATTGAGAAGTTAGGAGTGCAATTCAAAATTTTCCAATGCTCTCATCGTGAGTTTTGAGACATTTACTGATAGAAACAACTCTTATTTTTGCCCTGGCAAGTTTGCAACAGGCTCATCTGTGGTGAAGTACAATTTTCTGATGTGCGGCGACCGGTGGAGTTACACACCCAGAATAAGTAACCCATATTTTGTGATGATATAGGGAGTTAAACACGAAGTTATACGAGCTGTTGGTTGATTTTGTGTGTGTTAGTTTTCCCTATGTCAAATAGACCAAATCTTCGTGTGGAGAATTTTCGACCTCGTTAAAATTTAGTCGCCAGCCTCCAGTATCGAACTTGGATAATGCACTGTGCTAGCAACTGCAAGTCGCGACCTCTGAGAATGGGAAGGAAAACAAGAGTGTTCAAGTTCGGCAGGACACTTTCTCCATGATCCGATGTCCCAGAGTAGCCTACGGTTTGGGCCGATGTAACACAAAACTGCGTTGAGCAACCAAGTCCTTTAGGTTGACCTGTCACATAAAAGTAACACAGTTTGACATCAATGAGGAACATTTTTAACTGTGTAGGGTCCCTTCATACCGTGAGAAGTGCAACGAGTACCTTTTTCATGCCACCTTTCTCAATGGCTCGATCTATTGTGCGACGCGTGGCGTGCAGCGCAGCAAGAGCCGTCGCAATCGCGTCCAAGGTAGCCGCTAAGGTGTCCTGATGGCGGATCACACCGCCAAATTCCCGCATACACCCTACCGTGTTCATCGCACTATTACTCCTTCTACTATTACTACTACTGTGTTACCGAAAAAAGCAGGAAGTGAAAGAATTGGACTTTTTTGTCCAATTTAAAACTACAATTCTTTCTAGCCCATCCGTTTAAATAGAACGGAAGAAGATTGGTCAATTCTTGTCTTATGCTCAGTGTCTTATTCAAATGGCGAGTTTGTCTTTCGGAAATCATCTCAGTTTGTTAATGTCGCGTTATAAATTCCGTGCGACAGAAACGTCTAAATAGTTGACCGAAACATGCGTCGCGCTCGAGGAATATACTAATTGCATTTGTCGCCTACGACAAAAGCCTTTGGCAGTTCTCGGATTTCGCCTGCAAAATAGAGCGTATGCAACCCGACCCACTGCGGAGTTAAAATAGTTACATGTTGGGTTCGAACCTAACTTCACATATTCTTCCATCCTTCTACGCTTCGCCTACAATTCAAATGCAGAGTTTATTTTTCTGAAAGGCATCTCGAATTCAATGAGTCGCGACAACGGAAGAGACTTTGACGAATTATGTGGAAAATATAGAAATGAATTACAAGCAGACATTTTTTCACTAAAAAATTAATATTTGAAAGGAGAGGAAGACCCTGATAATACTTTCTCCCTTCTTTTTCTCTCATTGATTGCACATAATGAATCCCTCAATCGAACTTTCATTTTGAGTGGACATACTAGAGTCGTTATGTAAAATAATTTTAATAAAAAATACAACAATTTTGAAAAACTGTAAAAATGTCTTCTTGTGAGTACTTAAAAATGTTAATGATGGATAATAAAAAGTGATATAAAAAAAAAAAAAAAAAAAAAAAAAAAAAATTGGATGTATTGAGAGCCTCTATAAAATACCAGTTCCTCATTGGATAGTTTAGTACAATCTTTCAAGCCCCCTCTCATGCTTAAGCCGTCGTTCTCACTACAAAAAAGCGTAACTACATTTCAATGCTGCCAAGTTTTCCCTCGCAATTTCTATTTTTACCAGGAGATCCTTGGGCATTTATATCTGAAAGTTACACCGATTTTACCTCTTAATTCGTTCAAAAACTGTGCACATTTTGGGGGAAAATCACACAGGTGTATCCTTGTTAAAAAGTTGAACTGATCGAGTCAATTTCGTTACATTGGAATCAAACAACGTTTCTTCGTTCGGAGAACGAAGAATCATGACATTGTGCTCTAATTTTTGTGGTGCATCGCATTTTTCCGACTTTCTCTATTGTTTTTACCAGGCTGGCAGCGATAGGGGTTGGCTCACGGAGCGGCCAATGCAAAGAGGGACTCTACTTGGACCTAAATCCTTGATTGCTAATCATGGAAATAACCGACGACGTGGCAACGGGCCGTTTGCTTATCCCTTCTCATTTGATCCGTAAACAATAAGCTGTTGGACGCGTCGTTGAATATGATCGTTAAAGACGTTTCGCTCCTTGGAGCGACCCCCGTCCATCTCTCACCACCCACCTCCGCCCCCACCTCGGATGCTGCTTCTCGTTTGATTTATGATCTTGTAAACGTGGTCATTGTTCGAGCCCCCGATCCCTCCTTGCTTTTTTTTTATTATCAATTCATTGAATGTAGTTTTTTCTCCTTTTTTCAGTCATATTATATTTATTTACGCATCAATTTCCTCACGTCCTAAATTTAATGGACAGCTCTTCGATGTTACCCGTTGAAAATTGAATCCGCTCTTGCAAAAACCGCGAATGTCCATTATCCATATTTTGGAGGATTTGTGGTAATAAGACTCCTGAAGACTCGGAACTTTGAGTTCGTAGTATTTGGAGGGTTTGAAGGTTAGAGTTTGTACAAAAATGATCCCTCAACGCTGGAAAAAAAACACATTGGATCTAGAGTCCAGACTCCCAAAAACATCGACAAGAAAAAATACTCTTGATTCAATCGGATTTTTGCTTAAATCAAGAACCAAGCCTCTTAATTTCAGCGGATTTCCTTTTGATTTAAGCTTAAATCTGATTGAATCAAGAGTATTTTTTCTTGTCAATGTTTTCAAGAGTCTGGACTCGAGATCCAATGTGTTTTTTTTCCGTGAACTATATTGTTCTTACAGCTATTTTTTTGCATTTTTCTAAAAATTAGGAAATGAGATCGTTAGCATGTTTTTGCGTGAGTCAATTCAATTTAGGACGATCATCGATCGTTCACGAATGGAGGGAACAATAATTGATCGACTGTTTCGCATTTCGGCCACTTGTTCTTGGAGCTGTTATGCACGCTGTTCTCCAATGTTTACATCAACGTTATTTGGACCACTCATTGAAATTAGGAACTACTAATTCTGGTTGAAAACAATGCTTTTGCCAATATTCTCTCTATAAGGATAAGTCAGCTTCTGTTGGAGTTAGCAACGTTAGTACATTATTGCTAAATGTGGTCCTTCTACTCTGTATTCACACAGTCTTCTCTTATTTTTCCCAACAAGCATCTTTCTCAATTTTCCTCCATTTGAAGCCATAGTAAAGAATCGATTATTAAGGTGTTTGTTGTAAACATACCCTGTTTATCGATGATTTTCCTTAGGCATAAATGGCAGATCAATCCATATATCGCAAAGCACGGCACGCCACCGGTTAGAGATACTTTTAGTCTTGAACATAATCTTATAGCTTCGACCGCTGCTTTGATGATGTCGGTTGCCGCATTAGTTTTTGAAGGCGTTTCATACTCCTTTCAAGTCGGAGGCGACTCCTTCTTCGTATTTTGTGTACTGTCGTCTAGAATTATCTTCTCAAGACCGTGACATGACGTGTGTCGTTTGAAATCTTTCTCATTTTGTGAATTCGCTCCAATACCTCCACAAAGTTCATGGTCACGAGCATCTCAATGTTTGCGTTTAGCCATTTCAATTTGGACTGCATTTTGTAATTAGGAACTATAAATTCCGGCCCGGTTTAAAAACAACGTATGAGCCATTAGTTTCCCCATGCACATAGGTGTTTTTACGAATGAGTCAGAAATTATAGTTCCGAATTGCAAAATGTAGTCCATTTGTGTGTTTGCGTTGAACTCCGTAAATACAAAGTTTCTGGGTGATGCATTGATTAGAAGGAACTCTCCTGAGTTCTTCCCTAAATGAAATACATTGGATTTGATGAAATGAATCTCTCTATACATCATCGGTACATCGTTACATTCATGTTTCTTCCTCTAGTGCAACCTTTATTTTTTTCAACATTATTTGAACAATCATAATGAAAGCCATGCGTTTCATTTGTTACATTCCAAAAGCAAATTTTTATATATATATATGAGTCGCTTTTATAGCGCTCTTTGGCGCTGTGCGACGCCTAATCGCCACAAAGCTCGGTCTTCCCACAGGTCATCAGGGAGTTGACAATCTCTTATCTCATTTAACACCCCCTGTCGCCAACCTCTCACTGGGCGTCCCCTACGCCTCCTCCCAGGAGGAACCCAATGAAGCATCTTTTTTGGCAGCCTCTCTTCCGTCATCCTATTGACATGACCATACCAAACAAGTTGTTTGGTCATGACGTCGAACACGATGTCATTTTCGACTTCCATTATCTGACGCACTCTATCATTACGGACCCGATCTCTCCTAGAAATTCCTGCTGACCTTCTCCAGAAATCCATCTCCGTTGCTCTTAGCATATCCTGTGTCCATTTCTTCAGCTGCCAAACTTCACATCCGTATGTTAATATACTTCTGACTACAGCGTTGTATATCCTCCTCTTGTTATCTTTGGAAATCCGCTGATCCCAGAGGATTCCATTTAACATCGCTATAGCCTTCCTTGCTAAGGTGTTCCTTTCCCTGATAGCTTGATCCGTCCTTCCATCCTGGGTCAACCGCACTCCCAAGTACTTAAAGTGCTCGCAGCCTTCGATCTGCTGCCCATCCTCCAACTCAATGCTTTGCTGATCACCGCCAAAAGTCATCTTCTCAGATTTGGATATGCTGACTTCCAGACCCCACTTCCGATACTCTTCTACTAACTTGCGCATCATGTATTCCGCGTCATCTTGATCTTGAGCAACCACCACCTGGTCATCAGCAAAACACAGAGTAAACAGAGTTTCGAGATCACCCAAGGGGACACTCATACCAGAGCATTTCTTTTTCCATTCTTTTAGCACGCACTCGAGATAAATTTTAAATAAAGTTGGCGACAAACAACATCCCTGTTTTAAACCCTTAGTCACATAAAATCCCGCTGACAACCCCCCATGGCACTTAACTTTGGTAAAACTCCCTTTATAAAATCGCTTAACAGCGTCAATCAATCAAATTTTCGTCAAATCGTCAATCGTCAAATTTTTATCCCTTTTCATTTTTGATACGTTAAACGCGTGTGTATGTGTATATTTTAAATTAAACTGGTTTCTACAATCGTTTCAACTTTTCAAGCCCAACATGAATACATCACACATTCTTCAATTAATCATTAGCTCAGTGGTTTTCAGGATTAAGTTTGACAGAGTCGTATCCTGAGAAATTCAATCATGTCTGCAATTAGTGGCTCGTAAAAACTAATGCTGAAAACCCTCCGATAACCATTCGTATTGATTTTGAACCGATAGTTTAGTGGAACTTGAGTTTAAACCGATAAACGCGCAGGGAAGCTCTAATGAGTTCGCTGTAGAGAAACACTCATGTTTTCCATGTAGGCGCGTTTTTAAGGTTCCTACAGAAAATGAGCCCCGTTGACATAACAAAATCGATCACCAAAATTTCAACTATTATTTTCGAGAAAACTACGCCACCGCCAAAATAATAGATTGTAGAAAAATGATAATCGTCTCCCGTGCTTTGACATCAAAAGCGCTAAATAAATGTTTCACAGATTTTTTTTTTTTCTTAATATAATAGGCCCCTCTCCGCCATCTTGTTGATAAGCTGGCGCGCCATTATTTTGAACGCATTACCACTGTTTTATCAGAATTCTAGAGGCAGGTCGTGTTCAAAAAGCGCTCCCGACGGCTGAGCGCTTAGTAACATCTTTTAAGTTTAGAAGCAGCCGTTTAGTTGAGTTCGTCATTACTAGCCCCAAGCAAACTCAGCTATTCTCATAACTATTATAGACTTCTGACTTCACCGAAGTTATCATACAATGCAATATGCGAGCAATTTTTCTGTGCGCTCAATGCATGAAGAAGCACCCAAAATATAGCTACGATATACCTGTACGGGGACCGCTGTTTTGCTGTGCTGAGGAGGAACGCCGTTTAAACAATCAGATGTTGCACTGGAAAAAAACACATTTGATCTAGAGTCCAGACTCTTAAAAACATCGACAAGAACAAATAATCTTGATTCAATCAGAATCTACCTTAAATCAAGAACCAAGCCTCTTAATTTAAGCGGATTTCGTTTTGATTCAAGCAAAAATCCGATTGAATCAAGAGTATTTTTTCTTGTCAATGTTTTCAAGAGTATGGACTCCAGATCCAATGTGCTTTTTTTCCAGTGTGCAAAATTTCCTTTGATAAACCACTAATTGACCGGTGAAGTTTGGAACATTTTCCCCCAATTTTTCGGACAATATTACTCGCCCTTTGTTATAAATTATATGACAATATCAAGGGGGAAAACGCATGATTTCCCTTCAAAATAAACGTCTTATCCTAGGAAATTTGGTAACTGGCGAACGTTCATACGGCATTTTTCCTCAGCACCGGCAGTCTTTTACTACATTTTTGGATGGAGCGTATCGTGAATGAATCGTTACTAAGTTCGTTCGCCGGCCGCGGGAAAAGACGGATATCGAATTTCCGAGCCTTGTGAAATACGCCCGTGAGACGAAGCATATAAATATGTATCTGCAACTCGGAGATGAATTATGCGTCCAAAGATCCACCTGGGACTCAATCTCTGTTTTTATCCGCGCAAACTCAGAGTTTGACCAAGGCGAGAGGGACGCAGTCTCACGGCTAGCCCTCTCTGATCCAAGAATTAATTCATACACGAATAGTATGATAATCACGCTTAAGTTAGTGAGATAGATGACAAGGATCTTGAAATAAATCGTACACTTCCAAGTTTTAAATCAGCCGGATCTTAAAATACGAAACTGTGAAACTTTTTTTTTACATTGCGGGCGGTTGAAACTGCGAATTTCTTACAAAAGATCATCCCTGCCCCCGAGCGATAGTTTGACCGTAAAGCGCCCAGACGTATGAATTATCGCGATTGAAATGTTAATATTCCAACCGAAAGGTGCGTTAACAGTGCTGATTTGAATTTTACCCCTGTAGCATCAGCGGCCCCGAATCGAATTTGTAACAGTGTCAAAAATTTAGTCCGCGGTAATTACCGTCTCGGCCGAGACGCGAAGGTTGCGCGGTGAATGGGGGATCGAGGAGGGCGAACAGGGGTTCAGAAAAGGATGTATAAATCCTAATTTGATCGGAACAGGTTGTGAAAGGATCGGAAGGTTAAGTGTCAAGGGTGAATGAAATGCAACGCTGCCATACATCAACCTAAATGCAAGACTCTTCGAATATTTTGTTCGTTATTCAATTCTTGCGGCGTAATATTTTGTTTCCTGTGGTTCACTCAGCCAGTCGAGTCTTTCGAAAACTGTTGGTTCTAGCCTTTTTGGTTTCTCTTAGCAGATTTTAAATTTTGTCTTTAGTCGTGTTGTTCGAGTCGCATACACTTTGAACTTTACTACTGTCAAGTCTGATGACCGAGCGAGCGAAGTATTAGGCAGAAATCGACCCATCCATTTTTTTCGAAAATTTAATGTCGAATCACCCCCTAACTGGCAGGAAAATGTGAGCGGGGCAACCGTCCGTCTGCCACCATAATTCAGCACTCTGATCCAGGAGCAAATTTTCGAGGAAGCCCAGGATGCCAGTGTTTAAGAACTTAGAAGAATTTTCACCATTGAGACGGAGAGGCAGGAAAAATGGTCCGATAATCCTGCTTATATCAAACACACCCATCCAAACATTGACAGAAAATTGATGCTGGAAAAAAAAACGAAAATTACTGCCCATGCCTTGCCGATTAGAAGTTTATCATACAAGCCGCCCATCTTATGTGTCGCGAATGGCACAATGTCTGTCCCTTTATTGCAAGTATGGTCCCTTTTCTGTGGAGATGTTCGATACCAACCCCCAACCCCCTCAGCAAATGTTACCGATGTTCATCCCACCCATCCTTTATTGAACCTACCTCGGGGGTCCATCTCTAGTATGAGCAACTTGGAAACTCAGGAATTTAGTGCGCATCTTGGCTGCTACAGGAGTGACCAGCCCAAAGAAACTGATGAGTGTGTATAATTGTTGATCTCGGTGTGAATTCGATAAAGTCTACAGCCCGACAACTATGATTGAAAAAACAGACGGATTCAGGGATTGGGATGGAAGAAAGAGGTTTGACACAAAGAGATATCCGGTTTATCTCGAACATTCGATTCACGCGTATTAAAAATCGAAAGAAGAGTCAAAAATCCAGTAAAATGAAGGACAGCGTATAGAGAACAGCAGTCTCGGCAGTGAAGGGATGATAAACAGTGTTGCGCGCTTCCTCCTTAACTCGGTAATTAACAGCTCTTGCTGCGTTTTTTGGGTGGAACTCATCATACTTCATTTCTTTCTTTGCATATCTGTTCAAGTTTAACATCTTCAAGTTCCATCTCAAATAGCTTGTTGGATTATGATATCCAAATATCTTCAAACGAAATTAACAATCGATAATTATTCCAGACTAAACCGAGAAAGACTTTTATCAAGACCGTATCGCATTGTGTTTTACAAAACACCATAACTCTCTCGGAAGGAAACTAATCAGATGAGTTTTATTATGAAACATCAGTCAAACTGAATCAGTTCAAACTGAATTTTGTTTCCACGCAAGCCGATCACCAACATTCTTGACGAAGCCTTCTTCGCGAAGCCTACGAGGGGATGGGCCGTAACGTGGCCAGGGGTGCGCTCCCAAATGATTTTATTCTTAGAGGAAGATGTATTTTAAAAAAATCGCTTGTTTAAATGATTCTATCGGCACGAAACGTATACAAATTCCAATCGTGGTGGGAAATGATTGGACAAGTGCGACTCTCAATGAAGTTCGGCCTAAAATTTTGGATTGACTAGTTTTCGTATGTATTAAAGGCGCGAAGCACCTGAGGGTTTGGACCGCATAGTGCCCAGAGGGCGTACCCCCGAGTGATGTATTTCTGTATATATTTTATTAAGTTAGCTTGTTTTAATGATTATAATTGTTCGAATACGGCAACGGACACTTGAAAAAATACACATTGGATCTAGAGTCCAAACTCTTAAAAACACCGACAAGAAAAAATACTCTTGATTCAATCAAATCAAGAATCAAGCCTCCTAATTTGAGTGGATTTCCTTTTGATCTAAGCTTAAATCTGATTGAATCAAGAGTCCTTTTTCTTGTCAATGTTTTCAAGAGTCTGGACTCTAGATCCAATGTGTTTTTTCCCTTCGAAGGGTTGGGCCGCAAAGTAGCCATGAGGCGCGCCCCCGAGTGATTTTATTTCTAGCGTAAGATATATTTTAAAAAATTAGCTTGTTTTATTTATTTCATTTGTAGGAAATTCGGCAACTGAGCAAAGGAGGAAGGGATGCAGTCGGGGTCGTACACAATGCCGCCCCGATCCGATCCGATCCCCGTTCAATTAATGCAGGTCAGTAAATCAAAATCAATAATCTGCGTGGCTGATCCCACCCTTGCCGCGACGCAGTCTGGTCCCCGTCTGGACGGGGATCTACCTGTCCTGTCGCGGGAGGTTATCGACACCTCCAGCCCGCTGAGCAGGACCCTCGTATCTCCAGGGAAGATCCCCCTCGGATACGCGGTTTTAGCGGAGGACGGTGGACCCATTCCACCCCCGGCCGGCCCCGGGTGGTCTGCCCGAGAATTCCGGGACACTGCCTCCTCGAGGACTCGCAATAAATCCCTGGATCCGGGCTCTCCTAGACCTCGGTCGTATTCTGCCGTTGTGAGGAAGAACGCCGTATCACCCTTCACACGTTGCCAAATCCCCTTTGATAAAACACGGATTTCTTGGTAAATTTCTGAATATTTCCTTTCAATCTTGCTAAATCTATCTTTGCTTAATTAGCTTATCTTATAATTGCAACTTATATGTTTTGTTAAACTACTACCCTAATTATTACATTATTCATTCGAAGAGCCCTGTTCATCATTCATAAAAAAATCTGAGAATGATAAATAATATTAGTATATAGATTATTATAAATATATTTATTATATTAAATAGTTTAAAACAAAACACAAATGGGAGAATCATTATTAACGGAGGGGGGATGGGACTTAAAGCGTGGGATTAGCCCTTGAGGGCTATTTGAATAGCAAGAAAAAAAAAGAGAAGACTTTCCATGTTTTCGGATAACCTCTTACGCAATTCAATTTAAAATATCTGATAATTTCAAGGTGAAATACGCTTAAATTGCGTCAGAAATTCATGTTTTATCGAGGGAAATTTGGCAACTCTCTAATGTTCATACGGCGTTCTTTCTTAGCGCGGCAGTATTGTGCTATCGATTGAATCGTCCTCGTTTGCCGCGATTCACCCCCGGATAACGTTGACAAAAATCTTCGAGAGACGGTCAAACGGGGAGGTCTATCCTGCCGCGCTGAGGAAGAACGCCGTGTGAAAATCCGAGAATTGCCAAATTTCCCTTGATTAAACGTGTATTTTTCACCACATTCATGTGTATTTCTCTTTGAAATTTTCAGATGTTTTAGATAAAATTGCGTTCAAAACTGTCTGAAAATTTTGGAAAATAATATTCGCAATTTTCCCAGTAAATTTGGTCTTTAACAAAGGAAATTTGGCAACGCCTGAAGGTTCATACGGTGTTCTTCCTTAGCACGACAGTATTCGCGCCTCGGTTCCCGATTTCAGACTTCCGTGACTCGCTAAGCCGGCTTTTGCCCGAGTCCCACGCTTTTTTTTTATGTAATCTTTTTTTTTTTTTTCAAGTCGGCCAGTTCCCCTCTGGAGGAATGCAAGAGGAAGCGCATATCACTCATTATTGAAGAAGGAATGAAAAAAGCGCTCTCCGAAATACCGTCCGCTGTACCCCTAATCTGCACGGTAAAAAAGAAGTTGGGGTCAAGTCTCAACATGGATACTTCCAATTTACCGTGGTGCTACCCCAGTAAATTGGGTTACGAACCCCCGATTTTCGGATTTAGCCAAGATGTTGGATTTGGATCATCATTAATGTGTTACTCCTCATTAGCACATACAATTCTTTACTTCTTATGCTTTTCAACCTTCAGTGTCATCATCAGAGGTATTCGTTTACTTTAACATTCGAAATCGTAAAATCATTAACACATATGCATAGCATTCGTTATATTTAGATGTCGTCCTGGTGTTGGCTGCGGTATTACCAAAATAAATTGGAAATATACATTGCATCCAACGTTTTGGGGTAATACTGCAGTCCTGGTGTTGGTTGCGAAATTTCCAAAATAAATTGGAAATATACATTGCATCCAAGGTTTTGGGGTAATACTGCAATTTTAGAGGATACCTACCATATAACACTTTTTTCCGTGTGACGCACTCGGATTTCTTAGGTCAGGATTTATGCATGGAATAAACTGGTTTACGTCACAGACACCGGACATGATGGACAATTGCGGCGCCATTTAACTATCTGTTAGTTTCTGCCCTCCCTCCATATACCCCAGGATGCTCCTCAACATTAATTTGGCAGGCGTAGAACGCTCAAAACGTTGGAAACACAAATTGGACTACATTTTGCAATTTGGAATTATAAATTCTGGGCCGATTTAAAAACAACGTACGTGTCATTAGTTTCTCTATGCACAGAAGTGTTTTTCCAGAAGAGCCAGAATTTATAGTTCCAAATTGCAAAATGCAGTCCAATTGACCTACTTGTTTTGTGTCTTCGACTCAAGCCCGGGCGTTCCGTGCTTATCGTGAATGTGCTAACAAAAAAGATGAGGAAGACGTAGACAGTGAAAAGATGAAAGCAAACAAAGAAGAAGGAGCTATTTTTTCCGGAGTTTTCAGTTTCAAAACCTGAAATATTTAAGGAAATAAACAATAGATTACCGAGGTGGACTTCTACATTAAAATATGATAATGGTGATCATAATATAATGTTTATATCAATGGAGGTCGGAACAAAAAATAGCTTCGTAAGAATTTGAAAATTACACTAATTATAAAAGAAAACAAGTTTTGTAAACTGAATAGTATACATGTGAAGATCTAAAAAACGGTTAAGAACGGTTTTAATTAAACTACATTTTACAAGTATTAGGAACTACGATTTATGGCCCAGTTTAGAGACAACGTACGCACCATTAGTTTCCCCCATGCGCATGAGTGTTTTTACAGATAAGCCCTAAATATTCTTAACTGCAAAATGCAGCCCAATTCAAATCATTACATACCCAGATCTGATCGTAATGTTGGGATCAGTTACTTCCAAGCTGCTAACGTGCAATCGCTATCAAAGCTCTTATCAACGCAGGTACCATAATCCATCCTTTCGGCATCAACGAATGACTTCGTCAAAATAATTATATTTAAAAATTGCACAAGGTTGTGGTTCTTTTTTCTAACGTGCAGTGCGCTCAGCTGTCACAGTCGGACGAGCAAACAAAGAGAACCGCTACCCTCTCCGAGTGAACAGTCATTGACAATGACATGCAGATGCAGATGTTCCTGATTAATTTGATTCCGGAAAAAGCAAACGAGAGATGCAGTTTCATTTTTTCATTTTTTAACCGCTGCATATTTTTTTTATAAACAAATGCTTGTAGCTGCTGCTCAAGAGATCAAAGGATTCGGAGGCAGTCAATAAGTTCCTTCCAGTCGCGAGTATTCGTTTATTAATTTATTTATCTCCGGTGCTCTCGTATTTTGAGGTTTCAACATTTCAAAGCTGCTCCTAGTTTTACGAATGGAGGCTTCACTTGCGAGTCTACTTGGACTGAATTACATAGAGTGGAGTCACGAAACATGTCAAGAGAAAACGAGCTTAGATAAGCAGCCTATTTTCTCACGTCAAATATTTAAAATCGAAAAAAAAAGGATTTTAAATATCGATACGGAAGCTCAACTTTATCTATATAATTGAGCCTTGCTGGAACAATAAGCTTCACACCTATTTTTCTCGGTTTCGCCGTTCGACTGCAGGTCTTTCTCGACTCTGCAGTCGAATTTCTAAAAAGAACCATTCCTCCATCTCGTACGGCACTGGAGGTGTCATCAGCTAAGTTGCTCAGCGTTGGTAAGCAACTGCGATACAGTCGGCCGAAGACTCCGTCATGAGACTAATTGAGATGAGACTTCTAATTTCAGTGCCAGTTGTATCACGGCGTCATAATGAGAAACGCCTTCAATATTTGATACGCAACGCGCCCACTCTGAGACCACGAATAGTGGTATCAACAAAGCGTCGTTATGAGATAAATAGATGGATTTTAAACGGTGCTGCTTGTATCAAGGCGTTGTCACGAAAAACGCCTTCAATTTTTGACACGTTTCACGCACACAAGAATCAATAATCAAAACACGATTCTTTCAGATTAGCTGAAAATAACAATATCTGTCCAAACAGCAACTTTCTCCGTTATTAAACGTAAATTCGGACGAAAGCAAGGTGGAAGGAACCAAGCGTGTCATTACCGGGGTGGATGACGGCAAAACCCTTACTTTTCCAAGGGCGATATCTCTGTTAATATTGAACGTTTAAAGTTGCCGCTTAGACAGATATTATTATTTTCAGCTATTGCATAAGAATCAAGCACCAAAACACGATTCTGAGACCAGCGCAACTGACCCATTCTGCTGTCTGAAAATGTTCTATCAGATACCGCCTCTTCAAACTCCACGTATAACAAGGGATGGAGAGACAGTCAATTTCTGATCCGGCGGAACCCTGGATACAGCCGTTGGGAGCGTGGGAAGTGAGTCGCTTTCGGAATCGATAGGAAGACAATCAAGCTATTTACAGGAAAGATGTGGCCGGGAGGAGGGGTGGGTGGTTGAATGGAAGTCGAAAATTGAATAAGACACGGCGGACTTTTTTCTTAATAGGCCTCGACAGCGAAAGGGCGATCGCGGGACAACACCTGTTCAATCGTCCGAACGCTCCTCCTCCCCCGCCCCCGAAGCCGACCCCTTATTTTATTTTATGATATCATATCGCACTGTCGACAGTTCTATTTGTCTTCGTTTCTCACTTCCCGATATCAATTTCTCCCGCACCCTCTTTGAGGCTTCTATCTACTTTTGCCACAGCAGCGCGTGCATGCGGACGTCGCGTTTCGTGATATTTCTCTCGGTTTGCTGTATTGTTAACACTTTCATCGAAGTTGGATTTTCACCAACGAAATGAGGACAATCTAATAGGCAGGGAATTACTATGGAACGTAATAGAAGTAGAAATAATTTGACTGCATTTCGTAATTTGGAACTGTAAATTCTAGCCCGGTTTAAAAATAACGTATGTGCCATTAGTTTCCCTATGCACATAAGTGTTTTTCCAGAAGAGCCAGAATTTATAGTTCCAAATTGCAAAATGCCGTCCAAAATTCACAGACCGAAAAGAATTAGTTTATTATACATTTCTGCGCGTGTAGTACCTATACCATGGCAATTAATGTTTTCTAATTCCGATTCGTTGAACAACTATACCTCTGATTCGTCGGAACAAAATTCGGTTTCACTGGGGGAAAAAAACACATTGGATCAAGAGTCCAGACTCTTGAAAACATTGACAAGAAAAAGCACTCTTGATTCAATCAGATTTAAGCTTAGATCAAAAGGAAATCCGCTTAAATCAAGAGGCTTGGTTCTTGATTTAAGCTTAAATCTGATTGAATCAAGAGTATTTTTCTTATCGATGTCTTTAAGAGTCTGGACTCTAGATCCAATGTGTTTTTTGATCCAGTAGTCGTCAACCCAAGAGGTCATACGCCTTCCGTTTCCAAGACTGAAAACTCAGTCCTCTGAACCGAAAACCGCCTACGGAACTTACCCGTTCCTGTGGCTTGATTTCTCAGTGCAAGTTTTCTTCATTCATCGTGTATCCAGAGGTAAAGTAGGATTATGCTATTTAGAACATAGTTCTTGTGAGAATTTCATGCATACCATAGACAGTGGACATGACTGAGAGAAGCATATTTTTTACCTTTCTTTTTAAAGGAGTTAAAGGATTTCAGGCTGATTACTGTTCATTTGCAATTTGAAACGAACTTTGGTCCTCATGCAAAAGTTCTAACGGACTCAACTAAGTCATCCGTCAAGGATAATCCAGAAAATACACTTCGCATTAAATGAAAATTTTCCAAGTGCCGTTCAATTCCGAGTCCATTCTTTCGAGCCCGAAGCACTGAGAGCCTTCAGAAACGGCTCGAGATCAAATTAAGAGAGGTCGGACAGTATGATAAACAAGTTCAGAATCCGGCGCTGCCGTCCTAAGGAAGAACACCGTATGAGCATTCGAAGGTTGCCAAATTCCTTTTAAAGAAACATGATTCCAGAGATTATGCTCGAGTGTATTTCGTTGAAAAATTCACATAGGCTGGATTAAATTGCAAATGGTCCTCACTGACAAATCGAAGATGAAAAATTTATTAATTTTTGCGAAAATTCGAATGTTATCGAGTGAAATCTGACAGTATCCCGGTGCGCATACGGCGTTTCTGCCGAAGACGGGAGGGCGGCTCCGCTCTCGAGATGGTCGGAGTTTGACATTTTGTTTCATCTCCTCGCCGCGAACAATCTGGGAGGCGTCCTTTGTCACGGCCGAGATCCCCCGAGGAAAATGAGTCCGAGATAATCCCAGATTTCGGGAAGCTTTAAAAAGTCCGGACGTAAGAGAGCTCCGCGGAGCCGGGGCCTTGATCCGGCGAGAAAGCGTGTATTAGCCGGCTCTGATTTGACATATATGGATTGGAAAGAATTCGCCGCCCTCCCCTGGAAGATAGATCACCCGCAATAATTCTGAGCCCGCGCCCGGATGCCCGACTCCTCCCTGGCGACTCAAAACCGCGCAACTCTCGTCGCGGGCGAGTTGGAATCCGCGCGGTTTTTTCGGTATCCGTGCGTAGCGCCGCGGGATTTGGATGGAAATCTGGCGGCGTCGAGTGTGAGTAACTTATCGGAACATGCATCATAGTGCTCGACACGTATTAAATTCTATTCCGCTCCTGGCCGGGCGCTTTGCACCCCTTTCTTTTGATTAACTTGCCCGGCGCCCGGAATGTACTCATCCCGTCGATGAAATTCACACCTCCACTTTAGGTGCTCCTCCACCGGAGGGAGTTCCCCGCGAAAACTCAACGATCCTTCTCTGACAATGAATCTACGTTGGGATAGCCACGTAAAATTATTTCCAAAAATGACTAACAATGCAGAGGAAACATTAATCGATTTCCAAAGTAGCGGATTCTTGTCAAATTTGACTCTCAGGGATAAAACTCACGAACAATTGGACGTTTTTTCATCAAACGGAACTATTGATTTCCTAATTTAAGCTCTCGGTTTGCGCATACTGTTTGCAAGGCTGTCAACTCAGTCCCGAGAACCCCGTAAGCTCCCTTCTCCAACCATCTGTTCGTGCGAAAGAGGTTCTTTTCTCGGTTTTTATGTCTCCTCCAGAAAATTCGTGCGAAATATCAATCCGCTTTTCTTCTTACCAAATAGAGTTGGTAGATGTCTTCCGTCTTGCCTTTCCGGAAGAAGTGATCATGGGTTCCAGAGGATACACTTACGCACGCATGTCAGCATACATTGAAATTTCGTCGCTCTCGGACAGACGCGCGCAACTCAACGTCAACGAGAACCCTAGAAAGCACGGGCTCTTACGCACGCCGTGGCTCATCCCGCAACACGTGTTGGAGCGACGAATTACACTCACGACCCGTTGATTGTTAAAAACGAGGGAGCCCCATCAAAGGCAGCTAAGAGTAGGCCATCAAGCGTGCGGCGCGGAAGGGACTATAAAAACGGGAATCGAACCGGGGATCGAACCGCGGCGAATAATGGGAAAGCCGAAAGTGGCGGGAAAAAGTTTCACCTTAGCCTAATAGTAGGAGGATTAAATGTTTCTCCGGGGCTGATGGGAGGGAGCCGTCGAAACAAATTACGAGCTATTTGAAAGGGGTCGCGGGAGGTTGCATATGCGCCAGGAGTGATCGGGATTTTATCGCCTTTGAAGAGCCTCCCCCTCGATCGAACATTAACAGCTCTTAACGTTTTCCGAGTGGCAAGGTGTGGCGGGGGCGGCGGGGGGGAGGGGTAGCTATTTTATCCTGGAAACCTGCGCCATATTTCACCGACAGAGATGAATCCAAGATAATCGAGACTGTGTATCGGACTGTTTTTCTGGCTACCTTTCGGCGTTAGAGTAGTCCGTCGTTCGTGTGGCGTGTTACACCGAGACGCTATTCCGACTCGGTAACAATCCTAAATCTCGGATGAGGGGGTTTCGGGGAGGGTCCCAATCACCGAGTTCAAGCTTTCGCCGTTGCAATGAAGAAAAGCTCGAATTTATGCCAACGAATCCACCCTCTTCTGCGGTTACAGCCCTCTCCTCCTCTCTCCCTCCCCGTGATGATGTATACACATGACTCGCTAAAGTGATTGCTGTGTAATGGATTGTCGGATTCGACCGAAAAAATAACTGCGGGTCAATAGATTTCGGCAGGAACAATTGTCGATCAGTTTTAGTGACAACTTGTGCTTTTTCAGGCATAGCATGCATATTTTTTTATTCTGAAAAGAACTATAATGCACATCGAACCCTGGGCACCTACTTCTTTGCAGCTTCAATACGTTCTCGAAATGAAGTCTGGATCGAAGTTAACACGCGCTTCCACCGATAGAATTCCCCTGCTCTCTCCTCGTCACCTTCCTTATTTTCTATCAATCAATTTCAACAATTATTATCTCACACTAATGTCCTGCGGGCTGAGTATCGAAATTGGTAGACAAAGAAGACGTAGGAAGTACGGAGTGATCCTATTGGTTGAAATTCGCGGTTCCTATATTCCAGCGGGCCGATTTTTGAAATTGGTAGACAAAGCTACAGACAAAGATGGCAAAATCGATTTGGAGGAATCCTATTGATGGAAGAGAGCGGTTGCAATGAACATACAAGGTAGATAATAGACTAGCCAACCGCAACCGACGAGAGACCCTGTAGTTCGTCCTCATCTTCCCCCATAGTCTATAGGAACCACCCATTTCAACCAATAGGATGTCTCCATACTCCCAATGTCTTCTATAAGTATTGCTTCGTCTATCAATTTCAATAATCAGCCCGCAGGGGAGTAAATGATGGACTATCTACAGGGTCTCTCGTGGGTTACCGTTAGTCATTTTGCATACCTCCCTCGTTCATTGCAACCACCTGCTTTCACCCTTCGTATTCCTTAGTCTTCTTTGTCGATAGCTATGTCTATTAATTTCAATAATCGGCCTGCTGGATGAGACGGAGACGGCGGCGTGGCGTCTCCTTGCGCGACCGGATACATAAATGGTGGGCGTGATCTGACGCTGCTGCGGCGTCCAGTCGGGCATCGATTCGGATTATCGATTGGCTTCGCTCCCGCCCCTCCTCCCGAAGACCGGGCGCGGGACCAATCAGCGAGCGCCGCTTCATGAAGTCGCGGAGAGATCACTTCGTCGTTTTCTGGACGAAGGAATGTAACTTTACTCCCAGTGGCGTGGCGTGCTTTGCGATATATCGATTGATCGGTCATCCAATCATCATCCAATCCAATGTCAAATCCAGTCAATTGGAGTCAATCCATTTGAGTTAATCAATCGGTCGTCGAAATGGGTCATGCTGGAAATGTAGGGCTTGGGCGGAGTGTCAGGAGCCTGCGAGCCGGTAGGAAGTCTTTCTATTGCATTCATTTTGTTGAATTCACTTGTGAACTGTGTTCGCACGCTGTTCCATTGCCATAGAATATCTTCTTCTATAAGGAAAAAAAAGAAAAAACTCAGTAACTTTGAATTATTCGGAAATGGCAACTGAAGAAGAAAAAAAAATTAGACTACACTTAGATGGTTCAACAAAGATTCAAAAGAACATTTCAGAGAAGAATTTTCATCCATTCCGATTAAATGAATAAATTGTCGAATGAATCTTCGTATAAAGAGGTAATTTTATTACAAAAACCAAACTAAGAAAATAGAACAATATAAAAAATTGAAGCACGAAAATAACTCTTAGAAACACAACGGGATATAATATTGTCATCAATGCACAATTTGCCTTCGAATTCAATTCTCATTTTAACAACTAATTGCAAAGAACTTAAGAGTTGGGTATGAAGTGCTTACTTGGCCCTCCAAAAAGTATTAATAAAATGATTGGAAAAGGAAACAAAGAGAAAATAAGAAAAAACTATACAGTCCAAAAAAATGCTGATCCAACAAATCAGACAGAAAATTAAAGAGGCTTAATTTCCACATCCCGAAGTACATCCTCTAACTAAAACTATTTTGAGGTTTCCTATCTGTAACTTTTTTTTAACTTAGCCAGTTTGGACAGTTTGACAATTATGGAACTTTATTAAATAAATCACTTCATTTTACTTGTAAGTAGCTACTGTAAGTTTTAAATTCCTAATACTGAAACAAAGGAAATCAGTTCAAGAAGAAAATCTAAGTAAGTATAGGTTCTCAGTGGCAGCCAAAATAAGCTCATAAAATCTGTAAAGCTTCCTCTTCGGGAACTGGCTGTGCACTGAGAAAAAACTATGGCTTATAAACCTATTAGTGGTAAATATGGAACACCACTAATAGTAGTACCTCTACATATAATAATAGCACATATACCTTAGTTATGGTCTCTGTACCTTAATTAGGTACAGAGACCTTAGTATGGTTCACAGACCGAGAATCATTAGTTTATTTACGACTATTATAGGTGTTCCATATTTACCTCTAATAGGTTTATAAACCATAGTTTTTTCTCAGTGTGTGAAATTGATAGCCAGGACGTCTAGGGCTCTCAAGACTACACAACATTAAAACCAATGGAGCGAATTATTTTGGCTGCATCACAATACATGAGAAGTAATTATTAGCTGCAATAGCAAAATCGTGTGACTAGCCCAACTCAGGTAACATACGGGGTCCGATTAAAAAGTATTCGGACTGGAGTCATATCTCCCCAGATACGCATCACAATAACCAGCCACTCGGCCAAAGCTAGTGAACTTTTGGCATTTACTCAAGAAGACTTTAAAACCTGTTTCAAGCAATGGAAAAACCGTAGGGATAAGTGTGTGGCATTGCAAGGAGCCTATGTGTAAGGGGACTAAGTCTCAAACCCGTAAGTCTTATCGTTTTTCCTCTTCGACCCCAGTCCAGATACTTTTTGATCGGGCCTCGGATATATATAAAATAGAACAATTAATAATTACGTAGGAACATAGAAATGAACACTTTATAACTACGTAGAAACAAAAAAAAAGGATCTTAATAATAACATAGAACACATGAAGTCGAAGTACCGAAACTACAGGGTATTTCATGTTTAAGTGTACAAGTTATGAGGATTGATATTTCTGAGGAAAGAATGATATGTACCGAGAGCTTTTGACCAAAATGAATTTCACTCAATGTCAGAGATGGATGTCGGTAGTTTTTTTTTTTTTTTTTTTTTTTTTTTTTTATTATTATTAGTGATATCTTGTTACCTGATCACCCGCATCTTTCGAACCCAAACTTTGGGTTGGCAGGCTGAGTTATACTGTCGAGTTGAGGAAGAACGCCGTATGAGCCTCCGGATGTTGCCATATCTCCGTCGATCGAAAACGAATTTACGGGGAAAATATAGAATATTAGTCTTCAAGGTTTTCAGACAATTTTCTCTGATAATTGATCTATAATACATGCAAATTTTATGGGGATATGTCCGTTTGTTTCCATAAAACTAGATGTTTTATTCTGTAAAATTTGGCAACTCTCGAATCTTCATACGGCCTTCTCCCTTAGCACGGCAGTTCACAAACTTGACACGGACATATTTATGCTAGAAGGAACTATGTTCCACGCTAATTCTATGCACATAGTTCCTTTTAGCACAAATACGTCCTTATAATCCCCGTGGTATCCGAAACGGGTTCACGCGCCGCCCCTCGGCGTTGAGATGATCTCCACTCGTGGCAGTCGACCTCTAACGTGATGCGATCGGATCGATACGCAGCCTCTCTCCCTGATCAATGTCAGATCGTGATACGGGCGGCATGCCGGGAATCATTTGTATGCAAATTGCACCCCTGTCCGCACTAGCCGCCTCGAAATCCTTGCGGTGGGTCTGTTTCTCCTGGTTTTTTCCATCGAGATGATGGTTTAATCGACTCCCTGTCTGATCAGCTCGGAGATCAATAAGTGATTGGCAGTAGCAATTAAAGCCCTTTTATGCTACCGAAATGTTTGCAGGACGCAACGCCACTGTTTCTAGACTCACTGAAGTCGTTACAGTACAAAACTAAAAAAATATAATCGAAAGAAGAATATTACACTTTCTTACGATTATCATGCTGCTACATTCGATGATTTATTTACATAGCATGCCCTGAGGCATTTTGGCTTACACTTTGCCATCATCAGACGGTAGGAATGAAGTGGAAAATTACGAAGGCCACACTGAATGAAAACTCCGGCCGTGAAAGCCGTACTTACGGGCTACACAGACGGCCCTGTTCCGGGTTTAAAGGCCGAAAGTTCCAGCCGTAGCACACCAAGTAGTTGAAGCCGAAGCTACGGCTCTGGTACCCGGAAGTTGTGGCCTCAAAGCATGGAATGGACGGTATGTCTGTACTGCCCGTATTTTTTTGTCCCATTGTAATCGTAACCACGCTCCTCATCAGCGGTACCACCAATTATAATGAGACAAACCAACAAACCAGCTACTATGTGATCACGAACAAGTACTGAAGTACATCATGTTTTAAAAAATAATGGAATAATTAACGATTCATGACAAATTCAATTCAATTTTATTCTTTTCTAATACACATAATTTCATCACAGAGTGGGCTCCGTCCCCCACCAAGAGCACAGCTCGAGTGGTTCACGGAGAAAAAAACTTCGTGCGTGGAACCCGAAGTTTAGGTCATATGGATCTCTGAAGTTATCAGATTGAGCATTCGAACACTTAAGGTCCAGCTGCTGGATCACACATCTGAAACTTCAGTTCTTACGTCTGAAGTACTTCGGGTTTCACATCCGAAGAACTTCGGTTCTCACATCTGAAGTACTTCAGATGTAAGAACTGAAGTTTCAGATGTGTGATCCGAACCTCGACAGCCAGACCTTAAGTGTTCAGATGCTCAATCTGAAATCTTCAGAGATCCATATGACCGAAACTTCGGGTCCCACGCACGAGGTTTTTTTCTCCGTGTGAGTGTCAGGAAAAATAATCCTAGATCACCTACTTAATCTTTGAATAAGTAATTCGATTTAGCGATTGAAATTAGCAGTTAAGTACCAATGATACCAGCGATCGTGATTCAATGATGAGAAACATTAGAGGCATGGCGAACACGCAAAATAATGCTACCATTGAGCAAGGATACAATGTTTGGAAGTGCCTGCCTTGTCCGATTGAAGATTCTCGTCACAGGCGGGCTCGATTGTCCCTGTATTTTTATTTATTTTTTATTTTATTTTTTTACACGGAATTGGAAAGAAATCAACGGAGAATAAGCTCTATGTCTGAAGAGCATCGACCAATCCTTTCAACCCAGTATTCTTTCCTGTGAAGCAGCTGCTTGATTTTTTAAGACCTATCAAGGACAATTTCTGAGCCCTTCTCTCCGAAACGGTCCATCTAAACCCGATCATCCTTTTCTCCTCACCATACCATACCTCTAATCTCACTCTTTGACCTAAAATGCCACGGAAACTTCGGGAAGCGGAGAGGGGATGCTGACGAAAGCAACTGGGGAAAAATGATAAATAAAACAGTCTTCCTCTCAAATGTATCAATTTTTTTTTACTTCTTAAGTCTTTCAGAATGGCACCCTTTCATCGTTTCGCCGTGCTCAGGATAAACCCCCGCGTGAACATTCGGACGTTGCTGAACTTCCCCAAGTAAAGTATTCATTTTGGGGGTAGATTACGAATAGTTATATCCCCAGAATTTTCAAGTCGTTAAGATTATTTTACGAATAATAATCTCCGAAAAATTTGACAGGTAATATTCACAAGTTTCCCCGAAATTTCCCACTTTATCAAAGTAATTTTGGCAACGTTGGAAGGCTCATACGGCGCTCTTCCTTAGCATAACAGCTTGCGGATTGGAATCGATCCCAGTTCACTCCTTTAAATGTCCACTTAATCGGAGGAGGGGTGTATAGTGGCTTACACGGGACAAGACGACCTGCTTTCTTCTTTCTTTTTGAACCCCGATGCGATGACGCCAAATTAGGGATGAGAAATGGGGTACTGCAGCGAGCCTTTAGGGCTGGTCGTGCGATGTGACGAGGTGAACCTCTGGCGGGATCTTGGAAATATATTTCAAGAGATATACGTCATTCACCTCTCAGTGGGAGATGTCTTTTCGACCCGCTACGTTCTCGAGTAAATCCTCGAGCACTATTTTTCGGTCTCCCATCCCTCCCCCTCCCCCCCTCTCGATGGCCCTTTTTTTACGATGAAATTCAAAGAATCCTCGCTTTTTTCCGATCCGCGCGAGTGGCTTCTGATATCGGTTCCCGATCTTTTTTATTTCTTATTTAAGGCTGCGGCCCCGTTGTCAGATTGACATGTAAATCGCGGATTATGAGATATTCTGCAATGAAATACCAAAACCAGATGCAAATGCTTATTGAAGTAGAAAGTTATAGTCCAACAGAAATCGCGAAACGAGCGGAACATACCAAAACATGACGAATTTAAAAGAATAATGAATTACCTTATCTTTAAGAAAATTAGTCTTTGACCTATGATTATTGATAACTTTAGTTTGTATAGTTGGATAATTAGTTGTATAATTGCAGAAAATTCCTTTGGGCTGTTCTCGCAAGTTCACTTCAAATTAAAATTCACAAAAGTCTTGCCTTCGCTCGAATGTTAATCATTAATAGCATACGTAAAATGCGTTCCCACTTTGACCTTAAATTGCTCGTATAATCTGATTGAACGCAGCAATTTATTCGTATTTCAGCCACATATTCAAGCTTTATTTACTTTCCATCGACTTTGTCTTGATTTGTGTCATCATCATTATCAAATATTAAGTGTAAAAAAAGAAGAGTGGTACTCGAATTTCATAAAATTTCAGAATATATGAGACGTAACAAAGTTTGTCCGTGAGAGTATGGTATATATAATTTAGGTGAACACAATTCTCACACAAAGGGAAATCATTCAACAATTTACTATGTCATTGAAATGATCAGTTCAATAGTCTGATAATTGATAATAACGAATGCATTCTTCAACTTTGAAAAAAGCTGCTCGTACTTAAGCTCATACCTGACCAAATTCGTTTCGATTTTAAGTCGTTTACTCTTGCTAACACCTACAAAACAGCCAGACTACATTTTATAGTTATGAATTATTAGTTTTTGTTCATCAAAGAAATAATGTACGTTTCATACGTTGGCAAGCCCCAATGCAAATAAGTGCGTTCCCGAATGGGTTAGAAATAGATTTAGAATAATTAGAAATTTTTTTTCAATCGCAAGCATTTACTAGAAACAGTATATTTTTGATCCGTAATTTTTGGTTAAGATCGACTTTACTTTGATGTAAAGTAATGAGGTATTAATACTTTCAGTATTTTGTATACGTTGATTCGGAGACGACAGTGCTATTACCAAGAACTATTTGTCAACCTCGAGCTCGAGGATAAGTCGGAGTCTGTCGGCCTTTCAATAAGATCCCCACTTCGATTAGGGTCAGGTGGGAAACGTCGACGGCACATCCTTCCCTTTCGATTAATATTCCAGTTATTTCTATTTTATTAGCTTTTATGAAATTTATTTTCATTTCTGTCCCAACTCGAACGGTGGATATGCAAGTCACATGCATGCCGGGCGGTTGATTCAGATGTATTCCAGGATACCGGAGGAGTGTCCTCAAAAATATTACTTTTGAGAGGTATTGAAAGGGGACATTTGTTTCCAAGATAACATTTTAGGAGCGCTTGTTTTATGTAAATATTGCCGCTGGAACTGCTCCTATGAAGAGTTCCTCGTCCATAATTTACTGAACCCTGGAATCGATAAATCTGAAGAATTTTAAATAAACTCTCAGTCTCCTATCGTGAGCTTATGTCTGAACCTTATATCACGGACACTCATTTTAATATTCAAAAATTCTGACCACGTTCAGAGGATTTCACATTTCGTCCAAAAAAGTGAATTTTGCAATACGCTTATCAACTCCTTCACAACGATTGCGAATCTACAGCGTCAATCAGAAACACTATTCCGCGATTCTTCGGTGCTGAGGTGTCTCTTCAACAAGACAACAAGATTATGTGCTCGTAAATAAGCAAATATTTGCAGGCATCCGGTATTCACACTTAGTGACAAGAGCTAGGGAGCTTACACTCCTTAACCGCCTCTCCCCTGAATTTGATTCTCGACTCATCGATTCAGTTTGGTCCCAGAACGATCATCTCGCAAAACTCGAACAATTTTCTTTCAAATACGATTTTCCGCGATGAACGAGTGGTTGAAGATGAAACTAGATGAATGCACATCACCGAAGGGAACGAGGAGCCAAAAATAATAAGGAAACTCACTGGTTTTCTTACACTGGAAAAAAAAAACACATTGGATCTAAAGTCCAGACTCTTAAAAACATCGACAAGAAAAAATACTCATGATTCAATCTGATTTTTGCCTAAATCAAGAACCAAGCCTCTTAATTTGAGCGGATTTTCTTTTGATTTAAGCTTAAATCTGATTGAATCAAGAGTATTTTTTCTTGTCAATGTTTCCAAGAGTCTGGACTCCAGATCCAATGTGTTTTTTTTTCCAGTGTACGCGCTAAAATATGCGTTTCAGGCCAACCAACCGACTGCACTGCGTTTGGCGCAATGCGAGAAGTATTCATGCAGTCTTGTAGGCGCTGATGTAGGCTGTGCGCCGACCGCACTGTTTGGCGCAATGCGTGAGGTATTCCGTTAGTCTTGCAGGCGCTAATGTACGGTTAACACCGGCGGCACTGTTTGGCGCGATTATTCGAACTTCCGTTATAATAATAGAGCGCGGCATCGAATAATAGAACTTAAACGACCCATGTTATATTTTGACGCCGCATGAGCGTTTCAACATTGCCTCGTTTCTCCCGATCAAATATTTTTTCCGAAAAAAGTTAGGTAAGTTCTTTATACCCTCGACCAATTTTCAATCATATCACTTCATTTATCATCAGAGGGTAAGACATCGATGATTTGTCAACAAACGGTATTATAACGGACGAGGTTCTTGATTTAAGCAAAAATCCGATTGAATCAAGAGTCCTTTTTCTTGTTTTTTAGTGTTCGCGTTCTTATTATTAATAGCGCCAAAATACTGTGGCGGATCCGGAGTGAGTCAGAGGGGGGGGGGGGGGGGGGGGGTCTGCTGATGTTGAGTACACTCCCCGGAAGGAAAAGAGAATTTTAAAGAAATTGGCTCTCCCGGACTGAATTTCAAGCAGTTTTAGCATACAATTTGTGCATTATTCAGCGTAATTTTATTTTAGTATATGGGCTACGTATTTATTTCTGCTGTGTTACATGGACCGAGTGCATTAGAAATGGATCAACAGGATATTGAAACTAGAAGAGAGCAAAATAGGTTTGGAGCTTTATTCCTGATTTAGGCTTAGTGCAGAAAATAAACTTTAACCCCTCTCTTCAGTTTTTGGCAGGAGAAAAAACACGGCTAGTGGAACTCAAAACATTCTTAACTCAATTTCTCCCCCTTTTTCCCCTCTTTCTTTTTTCGTTTTTTGGCCTAAGAAGGGGGGGGGGGAGGCGCATGCCACCACGGCCCCCCTGGATCCGCTAGTGCCAATATAAGGAGAAGAAACTGCTATGAGTGTCGTGCATTGTATCAAAAACATTCTTAACTCGATTTGTTCGAAAATGTGGGTTGGTTCCTTTCTGATAAACTCTGTCCAAGTCATCTTTGGTTTCGTAAATTTCGGTCGCACAGTTTTTTCTTGAAACAATTTCAGTAAATTTTTAGGAGCACCTTTTCCCCCCTCCCGTTCCTCCATTTTCCATTTCTCCCCTTTTTTTGGTCTGAGGGAGTGGGGGCGGTGGCGCATGCCACCATGGCCCCCCTGGATCCGCCAGTGCCAATATAAGGAAAAGAAGCTGCTAAGAATGTCGTGCATCGTATTAAAAAAGAACTCCTCCCGCCCCCGCATCAGGAGGAACAGCCCCCTCCCCCGGCCCTCCCCCCAATTACCAACCCCGCTGCAGGTTCGGAGCCCCGATAGTAAAAACACAAACTCAAAGCAATGCTCCAGGTATTCTAATTTGCCTGCTCAGCCGCAGCCGTGGGCGTGCTGTTGTTTAAAGAATGAGAAATTAGCCGCGGAGCAGGGCAAACTTTTCTGGCAGTCGTTAAAGGCAGCCATTCCCATGCAAAAAGCCAGCCGCCGCCGCCGCAACCGCGAAACTCCCCGAGAAAAACTAGGCAAAGCAAATTCGGGGCGGAGGAGATCCCACTCCGAGACAATAGATAAACATTGAACAATCCCGCCGTTAACGAATCCGTTATAAATTTGAAGAGTGTATAAAATGTATTGCGATTCATCGAGGTGAGCGGGGGGGGGGGGTGCGGCGAGGAGGCTCCGGGTTTCGGGGGGGAGGGGGGGCGAAATCAAGGAAGATGAAGTCATAGGGATTGCTCCTGAATATTCATAGCGACGCCGTTGTTACCAGAGTGTGTCCCGGGTCCGTCTCCCAGGCGTCGGGGGCTTCAGACTCCAAGACGACTCGCAGGCGGTTCGGCAAGCGCGGCTCGCACCGGTAAAACGTATAAACGAACGGTAGCGAACGGGGAAATATTTGTTTTAAAAGTTGGTACGCTTGATGAGATAACGCTAACCGTCTCTCGTCGCTGCGCAGCCTCCTTCAATTCTTCGCTATTTCGTCCCCCCCCCCTCGCTTCTCCGCCACCCCCGCCCCTCCTGTCGGTACCTCCTCGGCGAGGCAAACTGCTTTTCATCTTATTTGTGAGGAAGGTGATTGTTCCATTAGTCGAAACATTTCTGTATGTCCCGTGTCTATTGCTCTATCTTGAGTTCGACTCACTTTCTCTCAGCCTCGAATTTCATATCCCGGCCTTCGATGAATCGCAAATGTATGTAAAATAAGTGATTGGTGATAATCCAAATCTTTGGTTTCATAAACACGCTGGCCGCTGACGTACATCTCCTGAACCGGGTCACCCCCCCGGCCGATGAGCGTCAGCAGTATCAGTGTCTCGCTCAGGAACACTGAAAAAAAATTCTCGGCGTTTTTACCAAGGTCCGTTGGTACCTTTACCATCTCACTTTTTTTTACCAATTATTGGTAATTTTACCAAGCCAGACTGGTAAGCTTACCTACAAACCGGTATTTTTACTGTTTTTTTTTCAGGTAAGAATACCACTTTTATTGGTAATTCCCGGTAACTTTGCCATTTTATCTCGGTAATTCTACCATAGTCGATAAGAAATGTTGGCGTTTTTACCAAGGTCCAGTAATTTTACCAAGAAAAAGCTGAGATCAAATAGAACCCTGAATTCTTGGTAATTTTACCCTCTTCTTAGTAAATACACCGAATTTTTTTTTCAATGAAGCTGATAAGTCTTACTTACTTCGGTAAAATAAATAACACACGCATCCTGCGATATGGCAATGTCCGTGAACTTGGCCCCCCGACCCCCCCAGAAATGAAAAAATGCATCGTCAGGAAATTGCTCACCTTTTGCTCAGGTAGAAAAACCACTTTTTTGCAATTGCTCACCCTCCCCTCCCCCCAAATTTCATTTCAAAATTCCCCATGGACCCCCAAAAATGCCAGCCCCCCGACATCGTCCGATCGACTTCAAACCGGAGTCAAACAATTGCTCTTGAATTGCTCAGAATTGCTCACCAAAAATTAGAAATTGCTCACCATCCCTTCCCCCCCCCAAAATCCAATTCGAAATTCACCATATGGACCCCCTAAAAATGCCAGCCCCCCGACATCGTCCGATCGACTTCAAACCGGTGTCAAAAAATTGCTCTTGAATTGCTCAGAATTGCTCACCAAAAATTAGGAATTGCTCACCCACCCGTCCCCCCCAAAATGAGGGTGCCACCTGGTGCCCCAAAATATGCCAGCCCCCCGACATCGTCCGATCGACTTCAAACCGGTGTCAAACAATTGCTCTTGAATTGCTCAGAATTGCTCAGAATTGCTCACCAAAAATTAGGAATTGCTCACCCTCCCTTCCCCCCCCCCCGCAAAATCCAATTCGAAATTCACCATATGGACCCCCTAAAAATGCCAGCCCCCCGACATCGTCCGATCGACTTCAAACCGGTGTCAAACAATTGCTCTTGAATTGCTCAGAATTGCTCACCAAAAATTAGGAATTGCTCACCCACCCGTCCCCCCCAAAATGGGGGTGCCACCTGGTGCCCCAAAATATGCCAGCCCCCCGACATCGTCCGATCGACTTCAAACCGGTGTCAAACATTTGCTCTTGAATTGCTCAGAATTGCTCACCAAAAATTAGGAATTGCTCACCCTCCCTTCCCCCCCAAAATCCAATTCGAAATTCACCATATGGACCCCCTAAAAATGACAGCCCCCCGACATCGTCCGATCGACTTCAAACCGGTGTAAAACAATTGCTCTTGAATTGCTCAGAATTGCTCACCAAAAATTAGGAATTGCTCACCCACCCGTCCCCCCCAAAATGAGGGTGCCACCTGGTGCTCCAAAATATGCCAGCCCCCCGACATCGTCCGATCGACTTCAAACCGGTGTCAAACAATTGCTCTTGAATTGCTCAGAATTGCTCACCAAAAATTAGGAATTGCTCACCCTCCCTTCCCCCCCAAAATCCAATTCGAAATTCACCATATGGACCCCCTAAAAATGACAGCCCCCCGACATCGTCCGATCGACTTCAAACCGGTGTCAAACAATTGCTCTTGAATTGCTCAGAATTGCTCACCAAAAATTAGGAATTGCTCACCCACCCGTCCCCCCCAAAATGAGGGTGCCACCTGGTGCCCCAAAATATGCCAGCCCCCCGACATCGTCCGATCGACTTCAAACCGGTGTCAAACAATTGCTCTTGAATTGCTCAGAATTGCTCACCAAAAATTAGGAATTGCTCACCCTCCCTTCCCCCCCAAAATCCAATTCGAAATTCACCATATGGACCCCCTAAAAATGACAGCCCCCCGACATCGTCCGATCGACTTCAAACCGGTGTCAAACAATTGCTCTTGAATTGCTCAGAATTGCTCACCAAAAATTAGGAATTGCTCACCCTCCCTTCCCCCCCAAAATCCAATTCGAAATTCACCATATGGACCCCCTAAAAATGACAGCCCCCCGACATCGTCCGATCGACTTCAAACCGGTGTCAAACAATTGCTCTTGAATTGCTCAGAATTGCTCACCAAAAATTAGGAATTGCTCACCCACCCGTCCCCCCCAAAATGAGAGAGCCCCAAAATGTGCCAGCCCCCCGACATCGTCCGATCGACCTCAAACCGGTGTCAAACAATTGCTCTCGAATTGCTCAGAATTGCTCACCAAAAATTAGGAATTGCTCACCCACCCGTCCCCCCCAAAATGAGGGTGCCACTTGATACCCCAAAATATGTCAGCCCCCCGACATCGTCCGATCGACTTCAAACCGGTGTCAAACAATTGCTCTTGAATTGCTCAGAATTGCTCACCAAAAATTAGGAATTGCTCACCCTCCCTTCCCCCCCAAAATCCAATTCGAAATTCACCATATGGACCCCCTAAAAATGACAGCCCCCCGACATCGTCCGATCGACTTCAAACCGGTGTCAAACAATTGCTCTTGAATTGTTCAGAATTGCTCACCAAAAATTACGAATTGCTCACCCACCCGTCCCCCTCAAAATGAGGGTGCCACCTGGTGCCCCAAAATGTGCCAGCCCCCCGACATCGTCCGATCGACCTCAAACCGGTGTCAAACAATTGGTCTTGAATTGCTCAGAATTGCTCACCAAAAATTAGGAATTGCTCACCCACCCGTCCCCCCCAAAATGAGGGTGCCACTTGATACCCCAAAATATGTCAGCCCCCCGACATCGTCCGATCGACTTCAAACCGGTGTCAAACAATTGCTCTTGAATTGCTCAGAATTGCTCACCATAAATTAGGAATTGCTCACCCGCCCTCCCTCCCCCCCCCCCCCATCAAACGAGGGTGCCACCTGGTGCCCAAAAATATGCCAGCCCCCCGACATCGTCCGATTGACTTTAATCCGGTGTCAAACAATTGCAGTCAACAAATTTCACTGCAATGCCCACATTTCATTCAATAACTTCAATCGTAAGAATATGGAGTTGGATTTGCTTTAATGTAGCTCGATTAGGTGCTTAGAAGATTTTAGACCCTTTTAGTGGTTAGAATATGGAGTTTGATTTGCGAGCGTAGCTCGATTTAGAACATAGAAGATTGTAGATCCCATCACTCTTATATTAGTGGTGGATTTAGAAGTTTCTTGTCAATTGACGTAGTCCAATTTGCGGATACCCATCTGGTGAGAGGGGATGCGATGGTTTTTACTCTCAGGCGAGGATGGTTAAGATGACCCGTTAGTGAAATTCGAATTAATAACCGAGGTAATCGTAGTTTGAGTAATTTTTTGGTGGATTATGGGATGAGAGGGGTAGCGGAGGATTTTTTTGACGTGTGCCCTTTGGTGGGAAGGACTTGTTGGCGCACGCCTAGTGTGCTTATATGTATGATGTATCCGGCCCTGACTCAAATCATTCGGGGTGTATCGGAGAAATGTAAGCTCCGGAGGGCGCAGTTAAATGCTAATTGAACTATCCTCTAATATTTGAATTATACTGTAAAGAACTCCAGAGATAAATGAAATATCTCGAAAGATGAATTTCAGTATTTTTCAGGAAAGAGCTAAGAACTGAAGAATTTCAAATTAACGGACTAGCGCGCCCCTAGAACTCAAATCTTTCGCTCCGCAGTCGCAGGCTCACAGGTAGCCGGAACCCATCGAAGTGCAGCGTGGCCACATCTCTCTCCGCTTCGTTTACTGCCCATTGAAACGGACGGCAAGGGTCAGGCGCTGCGGCAACGCAAGATAATTCCGGACGGGAGATCCGGCGCTCTTTGCGCGGGATTTTTAAAAGTCGCAGGTAGCCGGAACCCTTCGAAGCGCAGCGTCGCCACATCTCTATGCGCTTCGTCTACTGCCCGTTGAAACTGATGGCAAGGGTCACGCGCTGCGGCAACGGAAGAAAAATCCGGATGGGAGATCCGGCGCTTTTTGCCTGGGATCTTCTAACAGCTATATTGATCCAGATCATTTATCAGGGGCCTTTTTAAGTAGCGCTGTTGAGTTCAACGAGCTCAAATTCTAAATCAGAGAGTTAACTTATTCAGAAAGTCAAATATATAGATACTTCGCTTCTATCTCAAAAACAATTACAATTTTCCCACGTGTCTGGCTCGAAACATATCAAAAATTTGACAGGACTATTTTTTAAGAAATGTTCATGAATGTGTAAATTGCATATGATTTAAAAATCCCCAAAATCTAGTTGAGATTTACCTCACTCGAATGCGCCTTGTACACTCTTCCACATTTTAATTACAGAATTAAATATTTTCTCTCACATTTTTCATTAGGTTTGGATGCTTCACTTAAAAAAAAAAATACAAATACCAATACTTTCTAAAAATCGCGCAACTGCCCTGATTGAATCCCAAGACAATGAGACATAAACGTTTTTTAGAAGAGTCAGTCGAGATAAGGTGCAATGCTACGGACCGTATGCTTCCTTGCAAACAAATAAAAACATTGAGACATCAAAATAAATTCGCCGGCCATCGCCCTTTTCAATATCCGTTATGGAAATTTTTTCAAAAAATCAATATTTTACTAATATGCATTCCTGGGAAACGGTTGTCGGAAACATGGCAATAAGCGGTTCCTCACATATGCGGGAGGTGACGAAAACTGGGTTGAGACGGTCACGTCCGGAAGAGCCTAATATTTTCCACAATAGAGCGGTCTCTTGACGCGTAATTTGTACCCCCGTGAAGAGCGTGAATAATGTGAATTTACGGCAGCAGTCCTTTACTGTTTCGCCGGAGCCTTTCGATCTTGTAGCATTTTAAAAAACCTTCTATTCTTTTGAGTGTCGGTATTCCTGTCTCTCACACTCAACAGATTGGGAGACATATGTGACATATCCTATAAATAAAAAATCAGGAAAACAAACTATTACATACCGTTCATCGGCGAGTCGAAAGGAGGGCCTGCGATTTGGGCCGAAATCGGCCCCTCCACGGAACCAGGAAATGTTTAGATATTTGACGGTTGACGATGCATACATAACATAAATTATAAAGTTTTGCCGATACTCAGCTCAAAATTTTGATGAAAACGCCCTAAAAATCCGTCCTATTATTTTAATTTTAAGTTGATTCATGTTCATCCATGTTGATCACAAGTTTTGGATTGGGTACCACCCAGTAGCGTGGCGTGAATAATCGATTATCGATATCTCGCCATTTGAAGCTATGGTAAAGAATCGATTACTAAGGTGTTCGCTGCGAACACCCTGATAATCGATCTTTTTCCATAGGTTTAAATGGCATAACAATCGATATATCGCAATTCACGCCACGCCATTGGTACCACCTGGGGAGAGGCGACGGGGACGTCCCGTAAAGGGTTGGCGGCAGGGCGTTGACGAAGAGATGTTGCGGTGTCAGTTGCCCGATAACCTCTGGGAAGACAGGCATATGTGGCGTTTGGGGGTTGTAGAACGCCAGAGTGCGTTGTAAAGCGACTTTAATAATAATATAATAATAATAATAATAATAATAATAATAAGTTGATCCATGGCATTTCTTGGCAAATCGCGATCATACGCAAAGGCCGTACATCAGCTTGCAACAGTAAAATTGAGATAATTGGACGAACTTTTAGTGCGTTTTTAACTTAAATTCGCGCTGGAACTCAATTTTCACGGTAAAAGATAAAGTTTTCAACCGCAAAACATTTTCGGATCGGATACAAGAGCTCTTTAAGGAGGTATGAAGGGTACCCATTGTTTCAACCCCGACATAAAGCAGGTTGCGGGAGTCCCTTCGCTGCACAATAGAGGGTATCCTGCGAGCAGTCCAGTTATTGCTGCCGGAACTGATGCGTTGTCTTTTAAGCATTTTTTTGCCTCATAAAACGTCGCAGTTTTCGTTGAAAGGGCTTTAGTGATCAATGGTTTCAATAAAAAAACGACACCTCTTATAAAATGTTCCCCTGTACCATACACTGGAAAAACAAAGAATCTTAAAGCCGCCAAGAAGTTAATCTTCTTAAATCAAAAATTTTGCTGGTTATTATACGCTACATTTTTGCTTAACCGAAGCATTATTTTTCTTGAATCAAGAGAAAGTCAGCTTAAAGCAAGATAAAGAAAATTCTTGGCGGCAAATTCAAGAATTATCATGCTTGATCCGAGCTACTTTTTTTCAGTGTAGTTACATTTTTGAAGCAAAAAGCATTCGAAGACGAATATTTCCGGAGGTGCTCGAAAAACGTGGAGTGCATTTCAAACTTTACCGATGGAATCACCATGATTACCATTTTGCTGAGGCTGAAGTTTGCGACGGGCACTTTTCCCCTCGCCGCAACTTCCAGTAAAAAAGAGTGAGTGAGCAATTTTGAGCAATTCAAGAGCAATTGTTTGGCACCGGTTTGAAGTCGATCGGACAATGTCGGGGAGCCGGCATATTTTGGGGCACCAAGTAGCATCCTCATTTTGGGGGAGAAGGGTGGGTGAGCAATTCCTAATTTTTGGTGAGCAATTCTGAGCAATTCAAGAGAAATTGTTTGACACCGGTTTGAAGTCGATCGGACGATGTCGGGGGGGCTGGCACATTTTGGGGCACCAGGTGGCACCCTCATTTTGGGGGCGACGGGTGGGTGAGCAATTCCTAATTTTTGGTGAGCAATTCTGAGCAATTCAAGAGCAATTGTTAGACACCGGTTTGAACTCAATCGGACGATGTCGGGGGGCTGGCATTTTTAAGGGGTCCATATGGTGAATTTCGAATTGGATTTTTGGGGGGGGGGGAAGGGAGGGTGAACAATTCCTAATTTTTGTTGAGCAATTCTGAGCAATTCAAGAGAAATTGTTTGACACCGGTTAGAAGTCCATCGGACGATGTCGGGGGGCTGGCATATTTTGGGGCACCAGGTGGCACCCTCATTTTGGGGGGGACGGGTGGGTGAGCAATTCCTAATTTTTGGTGAGCAATTCTGAGCAATTCAAGAGCAATTGTTTGACACCGGTTTGAAGTCGATCGGACGATGTCGGGGGGCTGTCATTTTTAGGGGGTCCATATGGTGAATTTCGAATCGGATTTTGGGGGGGAAGGGAGGGTGAGCAATTCCTAATTTATGGTGAGCAATTCTGAGCAATTCAAGAGCAATTGTTTGACACCGGTTTGAAGTCGATCGGACGATGTCGGGGGGCTGGCATATTTTGGGGCACCAGGTGGCACCCTCATTTTGGGGGGGACGGGTGGGTGAGCAATTCCTAATTTTTGGTGAGCAATTCTGAGCAATTCAAGAGCAATTTTTTGACACCGGTTTGAAGTCGATCGGACGATGTCGGGGGGCTGGCATTTTTAGGGGGTCCATATGGTGAATTGCGAATTGGATTTTGGGGGGGAAGGGATGGTGAGCAATTTCTAATTTTTGGTGAGCAATTCTGAGCAATTCAAGAGCAATTGTTTGACTCCGGTTTGAAGTCGATCGGACGATGTCGGGGGGCTGGCATTTTTGGGGGTCCATGGGGAATTTTGAAATGAAATTCGGGGGGAGGGGAGGGTGAGCAATTGCAAAAAAGTGGTTTTTCTACCTGAGCAAAAGGTGAGCAATTTCCTGACGATGCATTTTTTCATTTCTGTGGGGGTCGGGGGGCCAAGTTCACGGACACGATATGGCAACGTCTGTAGGAGCATACGGCGTTCTTCCTTAGCGCGGGAGCATTCAGCGTTGATGTAATGACATTCCTGGGTCGGGAACCGCGAAGTTCGCAGTCAAGTCTCGGACACAGACGCCGCACAGTGGATCGAGTCAATTGGAGAGGCCGGACATGAAATTTTTGACTAAATCTGTAAATTTTGATGTTTATTTCGTCACAATTTAAATATTGCGGGACGCATCTTGAAGAAATTCTCTCTAGGAAACCAATGGAGCCATTTTTAAAATCTCAAAGTTTTGTATGGACAAAGTTATGAGCTTTTAAAGTTTCCAAATTTTGTCCGCCCTTCCATTGATTTAATCCACTGTGCGCCGGCCGTGGCTCGTGGGGCCCGCCGGGGAGACGGGCTCTTTTCATCGTCACAGTAAAATCCGCAATTTGTCCGTCAACCTGGGCCGCATTCGGCGTGTAAACGGGCGGCATAGTCGTCGGATAATTTTAAAACATCTTCATAAACAGTTCAATACATCAGGAGACATTTACCTCCCACTCTCAGGCTCCCGAGTGCGATGCGCCGGGATCGCGGATTTAAAAATACGCGCGACGCTCAGTGATCAAGAAATAGAAGACAAAAGACACCCGAGACTTTTCGCGCCAGTGGTCGAAACTCACAGGCGCCAAATGCGCCTAAAAAATCGGTCATGGCGCCTAAAAAATGAAGGCTCTGCGCCTACGTGGCCCCTAAAAATTGCCCCCTAGTAATCTGAATTTCCATATTAGGTGATTATTCGAAATTTTCAGCACTACAAGTGAAAGCTTTTTCTATTCTTCACGATTTCATAATTTGTGCTTTTGTCTTCCCCATGTTACAGCTACTTACTAGTTCTGTTACGAAAACATATTGCGTCTAACTTTTCACTAAATGCGCCGTAATTTACGCAAAAAGTCAATTTGGCCCCTAAAAAATCTTCAATGGCGCCTTATAAATCGGGCTTGATGCGCCACATGGCTCCTAAAACTCAAAGGTGAGTTTCTAACACTGTAATATACTAACTTAGAAA
This sequence comes from Bemisia tabaci, assembly GCF_918797505.1. Taxonomy (NCBI): domain Eukaryota; kingdom Metazoa; phylum Arthropoda; class Insecta; order Hemiptera; family Aleyrodidae; genus Bemisia; species Bemisia tabaci. The sequence continues at coordinate 10,439,210 of NC_092794.1, read as the reverse complement.
CGTCACACCCACTCGAGAAAGCAAATTAAGGTGATTTGACGGTTTTTTCCTGACATTTCCAGGTTTCCCTGACTTCATACAATCCCGCGACATTCCCCGGTTTCCCCTGGCTGAAACAACCCTGCTCCATGCAGAACAGTTTCGAACACTGATTCGCGCAGAAGGGGGAGTAACGAAATTGTTGTATTCTTTTGAGTAGGAGAATTTGAAAATGTACATACTTAATATGAATCAGTGAGAACAAAAACATACCAACACGGCACCTCGAAAATGCTCACTTTTCACTAAGGACAGACAATTTTCACTAAGGTCATTGAAGTTACCGTATCCGTGCCAACTTGGACATTTAAAGTTTCCTTAAGTACTTGCTTTTAGGCACCAAAAAGCTTTTTCCTCGACTAACTTCTTCACCTAATATGCATAGTTTTGTGTGTGTCTTTATTATTTATATTTTTTCGAGTTGGTGTGTTTTCCTTCTCACTGATTCATATTACCACACACTCCAAGAAAGACATGAAACTTTAAATTCTTGAGAATTCGAAAAAAAATTGAGTTCGTACGTAGGCAGCCTTCGTCTCTAATTTGAATCTTCCTCTTTGAATTCCCTCTTCATAAATATATTTTGGTATAATTTATTTTTGCAGTGATTATCTTTTTCATGAGGTCTAGACAGATCTTGTGAAATGCTTTGTCTGGAGAGTTTTTGAACTTCTTTGTAAGGAAAGTACAGATGCCGTGTAGCAATGCTTTTCGGTCAGAAAGTACCTAAAAAAATGTCTCTCTCAATATGAGGAAGAAACGTCATAAACCGCAAATCGATATCTTAATTAGAACTGAAGTTACACTGTAAAAAAGAAGAATCTTAAAGCCGCGAAGAAGTATTTCTACTTAAATCAAGAATTTTGCCGGTTAATATAAGCTACTTTTTTGCTTAACCCAAGCATTATTTTTCTTGAATCAAGAAAAAGTTACCTTAAAGCAAGATAAAGAAAATTCTTGGCGGCAAATTCAAGAACATGCTTGATCCAAGCTACTTTTTTTCAATGTATGGGCAGTGGTGCGTGACTTTTGAATAACCCTGTTTGTAAATTAAGCTTCGCATTGATGTCTTAAGCTGCCGTCGAATGTGCACGGTCGAAGGTAGCCACATAATCATGCATTTTACCCGCGATAATTTACCCGAGCAAAGGGTCATGGAGACTAAGTTGGAGGAGCTTCCGTGAAAATCAGTGGCGTGGCGTGCTTTGCGGTATATAGATTGATATGCCATTTAAACCTATGGAAAAAATCGATAATTAGGGTGTTCGTAGCGAACACCTTAATAATCGATTCTTTACCATAGGTTTAAATGGCATAACTATCGATACATCGCAATTCAGGCCACGCCACTGGTGAAAATTGTTGCCGAAGCCCGGAGCGTGACCCTTTATTTCGGGCATTTGGACAAATGGGCGCGCCCGATCCACATTTCAAACGTCCCCAGACTCGAAGACGCAAAACTAATCAACAGGAGAAAATAAAGGCGAATTCAAAAGCTACGCGGGAGGGAGTCCTCATCGCTCAAGTCGGTTAACTCCACGACGGAGTGGGGCGCTTGAAAATTCGCACTGTTGCCCGATCGCAGTCGAGAAGTTTTTCGGGCGATTTTCCCGGGTCTTGTCGCTCTATCCAATGGTCGATAAAATTGAACAGAGACCGCGGAAAATATACGTGGGTTCCCAAGAACAACTGCTGAATTTGTTATGAATCGTAAGAGGAACAACCTTTATGAAATGGATATTAAAAAGTATACCATAACACGCATTTTAGTGGCAGAGGTTTAGTGTGTTAAATGCATACCGGGTGAAAATCCCATCTTCAGCAAGAAACTTATTTTAAAAAAAAAGTATACTCGAACACGAATTATGGTGTTGGAGGTTTACTGTCTGGATGCATTCCGGGTGAAAGTTCAAGATCACGTGCATTTTTTATACTCTTTTGATTTTGTCGAATACTGAAAAGTTAGGCTCAAATGTACCAAGATTATCTTGAAAACTAGCCAACTCTCGAAATCCTCACTGGTTTTTTTTTTCAGTTAACAAACAAGGTGGGGAAACTTTCAACTTGGGCGTTGATTCTGTCTGTTGATAATTGTCTCTCAAGACCAAAAACCTTTACCCTGCACGGTGCGTCGGAACGAGTTTAAATTTTTTGACGAGTCACAAGCAAAAACTCTTCAGGTTCTTGAAGTAGAGTGTCTACCGAGTCATTTAAACTAAAAATAAAGAAAATTCAAAGAAAAAAATCAGGCATCTGGTATTTTTCAGATTTGAAACATTCAGAAACGACTTTTAAGTTGGCAGAGAACGCAAACTCAAAAAAAAAAAAAAAAAATACAAAATGTGTAGTTTACTAAAAAACACTTATTTTGCGAATGTAAAATTTGGATGGGAAAAATAACACAATTACTGTAGATTTTTAGGTCATAATCCTACATGAAAGCATTGGATCCTGATATTATTTTGTAGTCAAGCCAAAAGTTGCACAATAATTGGAGCAGATTGGAATGTTTACTCGTTCAATCTTCCGTTTATTCAACGTCGCGAAATCTCTATTCGCAAATTGTGCTTTCACCACAAAACTGATATGCAATTCGAGTTGAAAATTTGACTGATTTTTCCTCTTACTTTACACGAAAAGTATGCACGCTCGAACCGAAGCCGACTGTTATAACTCTTTAAGAAGTCGAATAATCTGATATTTCGTTAGATTTTAATTTTTATCAGGATTTATTTTTAATAATTCTTTGACTATGTTACTTTTTCTCTTTTCTAATTTCCTGGCTTTTCTATTTTTGCTCAGTTAAACGATGGCCATTTAGAGAAGATTCCCATCATCTTTATGTTCTTTTTGATCACTCCGCAGCTAGGTTCTTGTGCGCTTGAGTTCCATTCCTGGTTATTGGCCGCAATGAGCTTTATCCTGTGGTAAAACCGAAGAGAACCGACCGAGCAACCCCCAAAAAACAGAAAAGGTAACATTTTCGAAGAATTACTGAATTAATTGATTCACTTTCGCAACGAAACTATATTTCCTGCTCTGGGATAAAACGCATTTGCTTCTTCAAAATTAACGATTCCGATGTGGCAACGCCCGAATCAAAAAGGAGAGAACGGATACTTAACTCGGAACGGGAAACGCAACATCTTCCAGGCTTGGAGGAAGTAATTTCGTTATACGACGGAGCATTTCTCAATTGCGCCTCCGAAGGAAGCGGATAGGCAAACGGCGTTACCGATAGTGGGAGTGATTTTTTCCTCCGAGCGGGAGCAATGGGCCGGCAAATGAGCTAATGGCCCGGAACTGATTCAGGTGTTGTCGGCGGTTCTTCTTCCGACGCTCTACGTCGCCGCCTCTCGCCGTTGAGCCTCCGCCCCCCTTTTTATGGCTTAATTATTATGCATTTTTATTACGTCCCCCGAGTGCTGTTGTTTCTGCATTGGTCGCTTTCCACAGTTCCGATTGTAGGCTCCTTCCAGCAATTGAACTTTTCTTGATTTCCCCAGTTCAATTATATATTTTTATAATTCTCATCGATCAATTGATCTTGAGGCTTCTTCTTTTGTCGATGGAATGTTTTTTCGCTTTCGGTGAAACTGAAAATTGGACGTATTTCTATCAAACAGACCTAAGCGCCATAGGGGGAGGAAAGGAGAGGGGGGTTTGGATTGGTGTTGCGGAACGCGATGCTCGCTCCTCCTATACTCGCAATGCTTTTCTGTGGCGCTTAGGTCCGTTTGACAGAACGCGCTATCCGGATTCTAAAATCTTCAAAAGGAACTCAATTTGGCGCTTAGTTCCGTTTTTAATCACGTACAATTTTAATCAAGGTAGCTACATTTTAAGCCACCTGAAAACCCGTCGCAGTATCTTCCTTGCCGTGGTCTGAGCAGGGCCGGATTAAGGGGGTGGCCACATGGGCCGCGGCTCATGGCGGCAAATCTATAGGGGGCGGCAAATTTTGCAATTTTTCTAAATGTAGGTATAAAAAAAAATTGGGTTTAGTAAAAAAAATTAAAAACGAGAAAAAGCGACAAAATCTCTCATTTCCTGAGAGTATAGTAACTTATAATTTTGTTGTCTTTCAGGGATACAAGAGACAGCACCTTGAATGATTCAAGTTAAGAGAGAAACCAGATAGTTAAAACACGCAATTTGGCCCGGAACGGCGCGACTTAGATAGAAATGATGACGAGGACTTGAGATGAGAAGGAGAAGCCCTCGGCGCGGCGATCGGCACGTAACACATATTAGTGCCTACAAGTCTGCACGAATACTTCACGCATTGCATCAAACACAGTGCGGTCATTTCGGACAGCGTGAAACGGATAGCGCCTACAAGACTGCGTGAATGCTTCACGCATTGCGTCAAAAACAGTGCGGTCTGCGAGGCGCGGGGCGGAAGTTAAAATCATTAATCCACATTTTTCTTTGTTCTTTCACAATTTTTTCGTTCATTTCTTATGAATGGATGGCTTTATCCACACAGAGATAGGTTTACGAAACTTAATTTTCGCGCAAAATTCCGTGAACTTTTGCTACTAGTTTTGACGGAGCCTTCGCAAAAAATGTGTTCAACACGAGTAAATGCGTCTTTTGCACCCCTCCTTCGTGTCCCCCCCCCCCCCCCCCCTTGTGTTGTGTTTTGAGTGTGCTGTTCCTTTTCTGTTTGTTTGTTTAGTTACGTCATTCATCGATATAAGCCACCAACAACGAAAACTAATAGTAAGACATTGAAACTGAATAAATTGCATGGGAGGGAAGCTTACGATTTACAACAGCGCCTGCTCTTCGAATGTTAATGGGCATGTTATGCACACTAATGTCGACCAAGTATTCACTAGAATTTCCATTTTCGGATCTTGATTAGAGACTTGACTCGCCATTATGATACCTAGCCGAAGGGATTGCTTCGGGAACGGGATGATGAGGAAATTAAGGAAACTTCAAAATAAAAATTTGGAAGTATCCGAGTTCTAGGCTTAACCGAGCTAGACACTCACCATTGACAGAACATAAGATTGTCATCATATTATATAGCACACAAATAAACTGAATCGATTGCAAATTTTTCACAGATCTTCCCGCTGAAATCACGACAGCTTTCTTCCCAACTAGTTAAAAATTAAGGCACTGAAAATGTTTTCCCCCGGTGTTAGATATAGAACGTGAATGAACGCAGTTCGTCACGTTCGGCGAATGAAGCCTATCGAAAGAGCACGAGGGTGGAGGCGAACAGAGGGAAGCTTCGAAGTATCCTTTATAAGCGCTGCTCGTATGTATTATGGAAAGTTGTAACAATTGCAACTGGTGCAACGCCAATTTGGTCGGTATGTAGCACTTATTGGGTCAGGTGGACTGAAATATGTCATAACTTTGGTGCAGCACAACTTTTTTTTTGAAATCAAAAGGAAGGGAAGTTCATTTTCCGTCTCTCTTTTGGAACAAAATTTTGATGCAAACAAGCAAAGGGTTATTATACGTAAGCAACAAGATGGTAAGACAAGGGTGGGGATGAGGACGGTGCAGTTGGGAGGGAAGGATCGTAGGGAAAAGAGGGGGGGTATCGACACCTTAATCCGATTAAAGTGACTGTAAATAAATTAAAGCCGGTCGGCGTCAGGAATTTGATGTCGCGCAGCGAAATGACAATAATAATCGTGGAAAGGCCAAAAATTCAGTCGAGGAGGGCCGGGACAATTTGCCCGAGACAATATAATTGTAAGTTAATTGAATTGAACGCGCTCCTGAGGAGGGATTAAAGGGTTCAAACTGTTTTTCTTTTCAACTTTCCCGTTGCTTAAAAATGTCTTCAAAACAGTTATAATTCGATGTCTCCGCCGCTGCGCTAAGTTATTATATTGCTTCGGTAAATTTAAGATCTTGTAATTTAATTAATGATGTTTAAATTATTTTCTTACCCCCCTCTTCCTTTCCCCCTTTCCGCTTCCCTTTCCTTGATTTTTGAGCTCGCTTCATCTCCGCCGAAAAGTTTTTCTCGGCAGATTGCCTCCCCTCCAATTTCTATCGATCTTCGAGCCGCCAGAAAGTGAATTTCGTTCTGAATTTGAATAACCTCTGCGTAGATTCATCGAACTGTAACACTTTTTCTCTTCGATTTTTTTCTTTTGAAAAATTAGTATTTATTCAAACAAAGTAGTGAAGATATCGCGTAACGCTTGAGGCGCGAAGCGTCTCGTCGAATAGGACCCCAAAGTGGTCAAGGGGCTTAACCCTCTCGTATGTATATATTTACAGATTAACAATTTCTTCGTATTTCTCTTGCAATTTCTCGTATTAACAGACTTACAATTTCTGCGTATATCAAATCATATGTAAATAGAATTAGTAACTCCGAAGAAATTTGAAAGGAACAGTACCTACTTAGTCATTCAAGTGTACAGCGTTCGTTATGAAGTAAAGATCCTGTAACGTCCGTTTCAAGGTATGTTTTCAAACGTGCAGCGGCGCTGTAGAATAAATCTGCAAGAATTTGGCACAGTTCAAAACGAATGGTGTAAGTTGAATTTGAATGAGGCGCATTAACGCTAAAAAAAAATTGATTGCAGGATTGCAATGTGCAGGAGGAGATCGCTACTGCAGAGCGTATGTCAATGATCAAAGAGACAGTAAATATTTGTTTATGTTTCTAGAATTTGGAGAGGTTATAAAATATTCGTTAGGTTAAAGAGGCTTCCTCCAGAAAATTTCTATTGACAAGTGATTTGCAACACTACAAATCGAGGCTCGTGCTTTGGTACCTATCCCTGCGTTACCATCGCTGGGAAAAAAGGACCTATCTACACAGGCAAATCGATACGTTCAACGGGTTTCGCATAAACTTTTAATGAGGAAACATGTCTCGTGATTCTTCAACTCTTGCCCTGTCTATTCATTCTAGACACGACGAATCCTAACTCCTGCAGAAGGAGGACTCAGAGCCGGTCGCAGAAAAGTATCCAGGGAGTCGAAGCTCGAAGCTGCGAAAAAAGGGGGTAGTTTCGCGCCAAGGCTGGGGGAGGGGCGGGGGAGACTCCGAAGAAATAGATCTGTCGGCTTAATTGCTGTTCTTTAGCTCTCCTGTGCAAATTAAACTCCTCTCCTTCGACACCGTCCGTGTTGACACCGCCTCCACCCCTCTTCGGCCTCCACCAACGACCCCCATGATGGCAGCAACCCCACCTCCTACCCCCGTGGATGCTCCGTCGTCACCACGGGAAGTCAACTGATACCTTTGTGAGTGCGCTTTTTTTCATACCCTGCGTTGCCATGTCTCCGCCCGATTTTCCTTGCATGATTGGAGTGAGTGGGGGAGGAGGCGACCCATCTTTGGAATATAAGTTCGTTATTTGAACATAGTGATGAGAATCACTGTAACACCAGTTAAGATTGGACAGGATTGAATGTGAAAAACCGCAAAGCCAAGGTGTTATTTTGAGACTACTATTTTATTAAATCATTGCCGAAGCTTTTCGACCCTTATGATCATTATGAAGGCAACACTACAAAAAGCGAAAGTCATAGGCAAGGCAAAACTACTGGTGAGCCAGAATTTTTTAGCATGCTTGAGGGTAAGTTGGGCAGCGGGATATCACACGGTGTTTCCTGCATGCTTTGTTGAATTCTATACAGGTCTTGAGATTTTTGAACATAGTGATGAGAATCACTGTAACACCAGTTAAGATTGGCTTGAGGGTAATTTGAGCAGCGGGATATCACACGGTGTTTCCTGCATGCTTTGTTGAATTCTATACAGGTCTTGAGATATTTAAACATAGTGATGAGAATCACTGTAACACCAGTTAAACTTGGCAATTTGAGTGGGAAATTCAAATTTTTGAAATTTTTCGAGCTTCGTGAAATGGAGGTACTGATAAAATACTGAAGTTTTCTGCTAAAGAGGTCCTGGTTTTCGTGGGAATGTACTGAAAAAGCACTGCAAAAGCACTGTTTTTTGGCCAGCCTGTTTTAGTAGACACTCTGCAGGCAGGAAGCGCCACCCAGTGGTGACGCCGGAGGATTTTGCACAAGCTGACACCTGCAAAGATGTCCCCGAGTATCAGAAGCTTCTTCATTTCTCGAATTAATACGTCCGCGACTTCACCCCTCTCCACCGACGCCGACGCTAAACGCTAAACTCATTCGGAATTATTTTTAATTGACACGACGCATGCGGCGAGGGGGGGAGGAGGGGGGAGTTTCCTCTCATTCATTTCCGCATCCGGTTCACCTTCGCAAACGATCGAGCAATGAATTTGTTTAGGTGCTAAATTATCCTCCTCGCCCCCCCTCCCGCGCTTCGTTTTTCGCCTTTTTCCTAATTCAATAAAGTTGGCTCGCGCGACGAATCGGAAAGAGGAGGGGGGGGGGGGAGAAAAGTGAGGGAAAGCGACGGGGTGGAAGTATTTTAATTTGGATTATGTAAGATAGCTTTTGAATTGGCACGGGCATCCCCGATGCTGTCTCCATTGCTTGCTCGTTTTTTTGCGTAATTGACCCCGCGAGCATCCGGATTAATTTCTAACCGAACGTGTTGTTGTTTCAAGGGGCGCTTCGCTCGGGTTCTGCTTCCTAATTATGCGTATCAATTGAAAACTCGTCTCGATCATTTTCCAGCCGTAATTAATGCAGGACGCCTCACAGTGGAACGAGTCAATGAAAGAGGTCGGATATGATTTTGTTCACTAAAACTGCAAATTTTGACTTCCAATTCTTCACATTTTAAATCTCAAGGGTTGTTTTTAAAGGAAAATTTTACGAAGAAACCAATGGAACCACTTTTGATACCTCAAATTTTTGTATGAACGAAGTTATGAGCTTTTGAAGTATCCAAACTCTGTTTCACCTCTCTCTATGACTCGATCCTCGCCGTGCGGCTTACAGTGCGAACTCTTGAAACATCCTACACTGGAAAAAAAAAAAAAAAAAAAAAAAAAAAAAAAAAAAAAAAAAAAAACACATTAGATCTCGAGTCCAGACTCTTGAAAACATAACAAGAAATAATACTCCTCGATTCAATCAGATTTTTGCTTAAATCAAAAGGAAATCCGCTTTAATTAAGAGGCTAGGTTCTTGATCTAAGCAAAAATCCGATTGAATCAAGAGTATTTTTTCTTGTCGGTGTTTTTAAGAGTCTGGACTCTAGATCCTATGTGTTTTTTTTTTTTTCCAGTGTTTCTTTTTCATTAAAACTGCAAGTTTTGATATTCAATTCGTCATATTTAAAATTTCTAGGGGTGTTTCTAAAAGCAAATTTTACGAGAATACCATTGGAACCACTTTTGAAACCTCAAATGTTTGTATGAACGAAGTTATGAGCTTTTGAAGTTTCCGAAATTCGTTCTACCTTCCTCAATGACTCGATCCACCGTGCGGTTTGACAGTGCAAACTCTTGAAACCTCCAATGCTTGTGTATACCTTATTTTGCGTTTGTGAAAACGAGCGTCCTGACTACTGTCAGAGCCGGACTGGCCCGGGCTTCGGAGCCTGCGGGCTGATTATTGACAGCTATAGACACAGCGATAGACAAAGAAAACATAGGGGGTACGGATCGATCATATCGGTTGAATCGGGTTACATAAATAAATTTGGGAACATTTATTTTTCTCTAGAGCAAAATGTCCCGCCGAAAATAAAATAATACGAGGTAAAGTCACCGGTTCATGTTGAACACCGTCGTCGGACTATTCATGAGTTATTCCTGCTCTCACCTTCGAGTAATCGTCGCATCTAAAAGTGATACCACTATTCGGCCTCGTGGGAGCTCGGGTTGCCTACACTGAAAATTGAAGGAAAACTGATAGTGAGGTGAAGTCACCGCTCCGCACGACTTGCTAGACGACTCATTCTCGCCTCCTTTCTGGAGCAATCGTCACTTATTTTGGACCGAGTTTATCAGAATGGAACCAACCCACATTTTCGAAAAAATTGAGTTCCTTTAGCCGTGTATTTTCTCCCGCCAAAAACTGAAAGTCGGAAAACAGAAATTAGTCTGTGAAAAGACGGGTTAAAGTTTATTTTGTACATTGAGCCTTATGCAGGAATAAAACTTCAAACCTCTCTTTCTTAGTTACAACTTAATGTGGGTGTGTTTCTTTCTGATGAGCTCTGCCCATCCGAGAGTGATGCTATACTAGTTGGCTACGTGGGAACTCATCTTGCCTACATTTAAAATTCAGACAAACTGATACCGAGCTAAAAGTCATATCTTTAACATTTTTCGAGCCCTGATGCTAATGAAATTTCCCTGAAAATTCGCGAACCTTCAGATTTCTAGATTGTTGTCAGGGCTGATTGTTGAAATTGATAGAGAATAAAGAAGAGCTATCCATGAGCGACCCTAATGGTTGAATTAGGTGGTTCTTGTAGACTAAGGAGGTAAGTAAACGATGCATTATTCTAACTATAGGGTCTTTCGTGAGTTTTCGTCAGTTAGTCAATTTCCTACCTCCTTTGTCCATTGTAATCACCCGCCCCCACTAATAGGATCTCTCCATATCCTTTTCTTCATCTTTGTCTATCATATCACCTATGAGCTCGCTGGTATGGTTCGTTTATGAAGATCAGGTTTTTTTATGTGAATCCTTGGGTAAACTTAATTGCCGGTAACACGTGATCAAGCAATAGATTTTAGACTTTTTGAATGTGGTTCAAGTGATTTTTATGCGAATTTCCTTTAAAGGCAAAATTTCCAGCTGTATCTTTTTTGTGCCAAAGAGTAATTGCAAAACTATATAACCCACACGATTCGGACCAATTCTCTCAAAGGGACGAATCGTCGGTTCCTGAAAGAGCGCCGAGCCGAAATTAAGAATAGGAGCGGAGAAGCGGCCAAGACGGATTGAACGTTGCCCGAACCGAACGAATTGTGCCGGGGAAAAGATAACTCCAAGTGGAAATAAAAAATCAAAAGGACAAGACGACTTGAAAAGGCACATCCAGCACCAGACTCCAGCAAGCCTGCCTTCGCTCGGCGTAAAGGTACCAAATGCGGTGTTGCCGTATTAGACATCACATCAATTCTTTACTTTCGTCGGAAACAATTCACCAAAAGAATGTGCACCATGCAGTGGTATCCGCAAAGAGAGCTCAGATTTATATCTCAACATTTAGAATTTATTAAAGTTTTACCGTTAGAACATATCGACGGTGAAACTACCAAACCATGTATCTCGGTTTGCGACGTCGCAGACTTCCTGTCATACTTTATTTTTTAAATGAAAAACTACTTAACGTCCAGTCTTGAAAATTTTTGTGATTTTTCCTTATCGTGCGGAGAAAATTCTGTGAAAATTTCAAGGAATGATATTGATTTGGTCTACTTCACAAAAATAAAATGCGAGCGTATATTTTTAAACACCGCAAACGAGATACGTCGTTTGATAGTTTCACCGTCGATATGAGGATCTTTCAGAGAGGAAAATACTGCATAATTTTGTAAAATTTATTCATTTTGACTCTAAAAACTTTGAAAACTCAAGAGTCCTTCCTAAAGAACACGCGGAACTTAGAAAATGGTCGAAATTGGACAATCCGCCTTGATAAAATACCTGATGTGACTTTTTGACACGTGCAATCATACCAAAGGTTCTTTTTTTTTTTTTTTTTCTTTTTTTTTTTTTTTTTATAAAGTTTTCTGCCAATCTATTATGAGACCTCCCGAGACATGGATCCGCATTTGATCTCCCTCATCGATTCCAGACAGGGATCGCCCCGGGAGGAAGAATCGGCAACGGGGTGGGTGATGGCAGGGTGAAAGGGATAAGTATCAATTCAGCAGCGGGTTATTCAAGCCCTCGACTCGGTGGCTCGCCTCAATAAGTCTCAATACGGAGCGGAATCCAAGGAAAAACTATGAGAGAGGAGGCGGAGGAGGAGGAAAAAATCAGACGACGGGTACTCCCCGGCGTGGATGATTAGAGAGGAGACGACTCGGCGATGTCTCTGCTCTCCAATTGAATATCCTCGAGAGTTAACCTAACTTTCTTTCAGCTCCCGGATTTGCTTATTACTGACACACGCATTCAAGTGCCCGATCCGAACCACCCCTCGTCCCGATCTGCTCTTTTTCTGCTCGCACAGTATCATTCCGATTCGGGGTTGTCAGAGATCCCACACTGGAAAAGAAAAAAAAACACATTGGATCTAGAGTCCAGACTCTTAAAAACATTGACAAGAAAAAATACTCTTGATTCAATCAGATTTAAGCTTAAATCAAGAACCAAGCCTCTTAATTTGAGCGGATTTCCTTTTGATTCAAGCAGAAATCTGATTGAATCAAGAGTCCTTTTTTCTTGTCGATGTTTTTAAGAGTCTGGACGCTAGATCCAATGTGTTTCTTTTTTTCCCAGTGTTCGCTCTCGGGAGTCTTAAAAGAAGGGAAGAAGGGACCTATTCTGGACGGACCGATTCTTGCCTGCGGGGCCGATTATAAAAAGTTTGAAGCAGGCCATGAAAGCATCGAATTGCGATGTATCGCACGGTTAAGATAGGGATGTTTTGTCGTGTCGGGCCGACATATTTTCAAAAATCAGGGGAAAATCTGACAGAAGAACTGAGAAAATATTGAAACTTCTTCTAAAACGATGTTGATAACTTTTTTCGTTATTTTCTAAAACATAGGGGTGATGGAGGGCCAGGCCAGCCCCACTGAATTCTGAAGGAAGAAGAGGGAAGTTGTCTTCCGGGTATCTTACTAGAGTCCAGACTCTTAAGAGTCTGAGATTGAGTCCGAGATGAGTCTTAGAGTCCAGACTCTTAAAAACATCGACAAGAAAAAATACTCTTGATTCAATCAGATTTAAGCTTGAATCAAGAACCAAGCCTCTTAATTTGAGCGGATTTCCTTTTGATTTAAGCTTTAAATCTGATTGAATTAAGAGTCCTTTTTCTTGTCAATGTTTTCAAGAGTCTGGACTCTAGATCCAATGTGTTTTTTTTTTTTTCCAGTGCAGTGTATTCACATCAAATGAACCACTAGACAAGGAACGAATATAAGCAATCTGATACATGTTTCTTGGCAGGAATTTCACGTAAAACACGATTCACACAACGAAAATTACGGGAACCAACTCCGAAGGAAGATATTAACGTTTTTATTTCACATTGTGTTACGAGGTATTTGAACTGCCCGCTCACAAGAAACTCAAAGCTCTACGCGAGTAAAATCGCGCACTACAACGGTTTTCAGCAGCTTCACAATCGAGCAATGTTCATGTCCCACCATGTATTGTTCAAACCATAAAGCAATTTGCCATACACTCGAGCCAAAGCGACAATATTGAAATTGCTAGATTTTTACATCGCAGAGACTGTCATGAAACGTTTAGCGCGCGATGTCAATCACGTAGAGCATTGAGTTTTCATGAGCAGGTGGTTTGATTTCACGCATCAAGAATCAGTAATTATCTTCGTAAGGAGTTAATTGCGGTAATTTTGGTTGTGCGCATCGTGTTCTACGTGAAATTTTAGTTACGATATAAGTACCAGAATGCTGAAATTCGTACCTTGTCTAGTGGTCCATTGTGGTGAACCTAAGTTCTCTTGAATAATGACTACCAGGGCGTGTACTATAGTCCGGAAATAGTGCGGATTTTTTAAGGGCGGTTCGGAATTACTGTAAAAGCGCGGATATTCCGGAAGAAGATTCGGAATTTCAGCCTTCAATGTGTTTTCTCAAAAACAATGCCTGGAAAGCATGCAATCCCCTGCGCGTTGATTCTTCGGAGAGTATATGCCTGCAATATCGCGATTGTGCAGTCAGTTAATCTTCAAGCCACCAATAAATTTTGCGTCTACGTCATTTTATCGCAATTTGAGCGAGAATTTCAAATTTTCTACATTATCGAATTTCGTCAAATAGAGGTATTGAAAAAGTTACCGAATTTTCTTGTCAAGGAGGTACTGAATTTCTTGAGAATGTACTGAAAAAAGTACTGTGTAAGTACTGATTTTCGGCCAGTCTGTTTTAGTAGATACCATGAACACACAAACTTCAGAATTCATAATTTTTATGTTAACTAATTCTTCAATTTCCTTCGAAGAGACCATAAATTTCGGTAAAACAAATGAACATGAATCACCGGAATTTTTTCACCCTCTTAAATCTTTTACGTGGATGAGTGAAGCGGTTTTAACGTATGAATGCTCTGAGATTTCTTAACCAAAGGAGAGATATGGATGCATGGCTTTTAATGGCAAACGGAGGAAAGATGACTAATTGCTCCGGCTTTCCCTTAAGTCTACTCGGAATTAATGGAGGCGGGGACGACGCTAAGATAGATAGAGGAGGGGATGTCGATGGCTCCAGAAGTTCAGACCGAAGGAATCGACGCTTGGTCCCTCTCTCTCTCGAAGTAATTCATCGAAAAAGCTCCAAACTACTGCTTACTCAAAAGACAAGTGCCGTGGAAACGAATTTGCATGAAACGGATACCGTCAACTCCACTAAATGGGACACATACGTCCTGGCGTCCTAGAAAATTCGGTTGTAGCCCAAGTAGCATTTTTGAACGGATAAATTGCGATTTTTTAAAAGTAGGTTGCGATTTCTTTTCGATATTTTGGAGATTAAATCGCTAGGATTATGGATATCCAAGCGATTATCCTCGATAAAGTCGAAATCACGATTTTTTAATTCAGTAATTTTGCGTAAATCGCCGTCAGTAAATTCGCGGTTTTATTGCAAATGTAAGTGATGAACACGCAATTAATTATTTGATGATACATATATTACAATTAATCGACGTTTTTAAAATCGGGATACATTTTCCGATCGAATCGCAACTTTTTGGGACTTTTACTACTTGGGCGGTAATGTTTTATGAACTTTGGTGTCCACTTCATCTACTATTACTATTATGAAATATTTTCATGGACTGACTTTTATTGGAAATGCATATAGTCGTTAAAGCAAATGGTTCCACATTTTGCAACAAAAATGCACGCACGATTAAAATGGGGGCAAAGCTTCGCATACATATTTTTACGGGAAATTAAACATCTCCTCATTTCTTTTCCTTCCTGAAGTTAAGAAGAATTAAGACGCCGGGGGAAAATAGCCGGAAAAGCGGTTCTGAATTTCGAAACTCGAAGGAATCAAAATTCAAATTATATGCGGCTCTTAAAATAAAACGCAACAATCCGGCTATAATTCATAATCATTTTTGTAATAATGTTGCATACTTTAATAGACCTTTCGTATTTTATTGCCCGCCCTAATGGCTCCTTACCAGCTGTTCGATTTTCTTAATGGGCTCTAAATTATCATTTTAATGTTCTCTCCTCCGTCTCTATCCCGCCACCCTGGAAACAATATCCGATCCCCCGGTGAATTTTTCTTGCCGAAGAAAGTTCGGAACTCAACTCGGAGTCGATGTCGAAAAATGCCTGGAAGATGATCCGCGGTCGGCGGGAGGGGGGGGGGGGTTCGAAAGCGCAGGTGCTATCACCCAATCCGTCAGCTCGCCACCCTCTAATATACAGCCGTCGCGGCAGGCAACTTTAATAAGTCTCCATGCGAACTTTCAAATAAGCTCGGCGAGATATTGTACGAAACTTCTCGATTGCTAATTTATTCATCCGTTCAATCCATATAGCTTCGCCGGAGGTTGATTCCGACGATCGTTTGTAGTCACTCACTCCACCTTTTTCTCCCTTTTTTTAGGTATGTTAAGGGGCCACTCATTTAAGACCTAACGCTCTAAGTGGAGGGGGTGTCTAAGCCTGCGGTACACGGCAAAGAGGAACTTTAAGCTCGGTTATGTGACGCTGACCTCAACATGGACGTGAGGGTGGCAATGGAGATGTTGCATGTGTGAGGAATTTGCCATTTGACTGTTGATTTCTTATGTAAAAGTTCGCGAGAAACACGATGGTGCCACTGGGTTCTCTGAAGTCAACTCTAAGCTCAAAAAAAGCTCTCAAGTTGTGGCCAAAATGGAGGGGGTATCCCACGCTATCCTGAGAGTCCACGTCTACATCAAGACAAACTCTTCATGCAAAGATAGGGAGAAAATACATTGATAGGGCTGCCACCTTATTTGGGGACTCCACATCTGAAAACACGGCAACCCTGCTAATGTATTTGCTCCCTATCTTTGCATGGAGAGTTTGTCCTGATGTAGAGGTGGACTCTCAGGATAGCGTGGGATATCCCTGCCATTTTGGCCTCAACTTGAGAGCTTTTTTTGAGCTTGGGAGTTGATTTCAGATAAAACTAGTGGCACCATCGTGTTTCTCGCCAGCTTTTACCTAAAAATTAGTAGTCAAATCGCATCACACATGCAACATCTCCATTGGTTATCAATGTACATCTAAAATCATCAATTATTGGAGGGGAGAGGGTGTTGACCTATGCTATAGGTAAACATGTAGATATCAGGTCAGATATTCTGCCGTGCTAAGGAAAAACGCCGTATGAACATCCAAGAGTTGCCGAATTTCCTATTGTTCAATACTTATTTTTGAAGAAAATTACGATTATTTATCATTGGAATTTTCAGGAACTTCAGGTGAAAATGCGAAGAACATTATCTGAAAAATTGGAGGAAAACTATTCATCCGAAAATTGTGTTTTATCAGAGGAAATTTGGCAACGCCTGAAGGCTCATACGGTGTTCTTCCTTACCACGGCAGTATTCTTCTAAAATTTCAAATGCCAAGTGTATGAAATTATAAAAGGGAAGGGAAGCGATTTAGCTAAGGCAAATACAGCAGTATTACAGCTGATATTTTGGGTAAAAGCGAAGACACGTCGTACGTACGGGTTCATGAAAAAAAGGATTTCGCTTAAAAAAGTAACCTCTAAACGTATTAATTAGGGAAAGGACCAACTAGAAGCTTTCGCGAACGCACCTAACGACCAAAGGACGATGGATCAAAGCCCCGCGTTTTCTTACGAAAGCAAACACGTCATCGAAACTCGGGGGCAACGAAGGAAAATTGTGTAGCACATGATATTAAAAAGATAGAATAAACTTGGGACTTTTTTTCTTTGTTTGGCCAGAGGTTATATACCTGAAAGAAAAAGAGTTAAGACTTTTGTTTGACGACAGAAAGAAGAGCCTTTGACGTCGGGAGTCGTAATTGCCACGTTGAATTTCCGCAAGGCGATAGGGGTAGCCTGCTGCCAGTTGTACGCCTTTATAACCAGATACACTCGGATTGTTCGTTAGTACGCGGAACATTTTCAGGTCCGTTTTCATATTTGTACCTTTCTTGATAACAGCGATCATTGACATGCAAGCACGTTTCAAAAACTCGTGAAAAATTGAGGAGTATTATGTTACTGGACACCCCAATTGGATATGTTTTTAGTGCTATTTACGTTCTGTGCAATCAACGTGTAAAAAAGTGTTTATAACACCTACTTATCTGATAAGAGTTCATACTACTTTCTCTAACATGTTTGATGTTCACAAACACAAGTATTGCTTTTAAGAGTATTTTATATAACTTTTTTACTTTAATTTTACCTCTCGTAAATTTACTCTTTAATACCCAAATCGAGTTTCTCAAAACCCGGATTGCGATACTTTTTGAAAGTTGTCACTTGAAAGTCACGAGTTTTTACCTAACCTGAGTTTTTTTAAAGGTTTTTGACAGTCATTATATCCGTATAGGGTTGGTATCAAAGGAGTAAGCTCATTATTAGTTGAGCCTTTGGCCACCCATGGTTCGTATTGTATATCTAAGGGAAGCACAAAGAAGGCTACAAAAATAAACGACCTTTACCTACATATTCGAATTTTGAGTAAAAATTGACGGTATAACTTTGAGAGTAGTTTCTTGTAATAGATCATAGGGATTTGCCACCATAAATAATTTGACAAAATTTGAGGGAGGTACGGACCAACCTTAAAATTTGAAAACCTTATTGTTGTTGCACTTAAATCTCCCTTTAAATATGATTAATTTTTCCCATTGTTAAGAATGTATTTGATTCAGACTACTTTATCGAATGTAGACTATCAATTACATTCAAGATGCGCATTCAAATATATTACGCTCCCTAATTACAGCAACAGGGGAGCAAACCATGACAGACAGCATCGTCCGTGAACAAGCGAAAGATTGGCAACTACGAAAGGAGCAGTAATAATTTTTAATATCGTATTTTTAATACAGATGAAAAAAGGGTTGCGATGTTTAATTAGAGCTCTCTATTTACTCGGCCAAAGCACCGTGTAGTTTTGTTTTATTATTTCCTCCATCCAATTTCTTCAAAGGCTTTGTTTCTGCGCAAATAAAGACATCCGGTGACAACGAGATGCACTTCGCCGAGGAATTCCTTTCGGATATGAATAAAGTAAGAGCGAAGAAAAAATAAATGCCGCCTTTCGACTTTTGAGAGCAACCTCGATTTTACCATGTATCATCGACTATAACCCAGATCTTACCACTTAATCGAACCCAAGAATCTGAATTGGACAAATTGCTGAACATTCGGCGTTGAAGCAACTTCAGTTCGTGGGGTTTAGGTTTATTTCAGGTCCCATCAACTGAAAGCTTGTCTCACAGATGTAGGAAAAAAATCCGCTCTAAGATAAAGGGACAGGCGCCCTGAATATGCTTACTCCACCATTCGACTCTAGAATGTAAAAGTTATGGGTCATTTATAAATAGCAAACAAAAATTTAATAATTTTTATACTTTTTTAATCTTATGACGCGGAGGTCATTTGGACTACATTTTGCAATTTGGAACTTTAAATTCTAGCCCGGTGCAAAAACAGTGTTTGTGCCATTAGTTTCCCTATGCATATAAGTGTTTTTTCAGATGAGCCAGAATTTATAGTTCCAAATTGCAAAATGCAGTCCATTTACACAAATTCGAGGACCACTATGCCACTATTTGGAATCGGAGACTACTTTCATCAAATTTCCTGATCTATAAAATTTTACCAAAATGGTAAGCAATCTTTTTCTGTACTTGATGAAATTGTATTACCTATCGACGTTGTAAATCGGCAATCACGTAACTCGGTTTGTTACGTCGCAGACTTCTTGTCAAACTTTATTTCTTAAATGGAAAACTACTCAACAGCGATTCTTTAAAACTGCCGTGAATTTTCTGCCCTGTGCGAAATAATTCTGCATTAACTTCAAGGTCAAGGTATGATGTCCATGTGTTCTCCTTTAAAAAATAACCTAAAGGTGGAGATTTTCAGACACCGCAAACGAGTTATGTGATTCCCGACTTACTTTGTTGATGTACTTTTGTCGCCAAAAAGTAATGTGTGATTCCCATTTCCCCTCTCTTCTCGCTCAAACTAACTCGCACAAATGAAAGTACTCTCAGATGGAGCAGTAACGTGTTTTCGTGCTAATTCTCCACTGTCTCAAAAATAATGTTTCACTTGAAAAGGTTGGCAATATCGTGACAATTTCGACTCGATATTCTCTCCTGACTGGGCATGCTTGGGCTTGCTCCACGTTAATACGCTGATGAATTTTCATGGGGACCCGTTGAGGCGCGGAACTGTTCTGCCGTGCTAAGGAAAAACGCCGTATGAACATTCGAGAGTTGCCAAATTTCCCGCGATTAAATATTTATTTTTGAAGAAGATTATGATTATTGATCCTTGAAATTTTCAGGAACTTTAGGGGAAATTGCGAACAAAATTACGTAGAAAATTGGAATAAAAATATCCATATGTTTACCAGAAAATTCATGTTTTATCGAAGGAAATTTGGCAACAGCTGAGGGTTGATACGGCGTTCTTTCAGTTGGAGACAAGTCCACTCAAGCCGCAACCCGGAGCCGGAGCGGGCCAATCAATGCCCGGACAAAAGGCGCGCACACAGATGATAATCATGGACCGAATCGTCAAGAGCTTTGGCGAGCTTTGAAAAAGTTCGAGAGGAAAGTTGGAGGAGCCCGGAGGTACACGGAGGACGAGGGGTGGTGGGAGAGGCGCGGGGTAGGAAAAAGATAATTAAAGCATAAATAATTCCTTAACATATATCTCGTTACTCATAAGAATCAGGCAAGGGGGCTCGTCTCCGAGGACCTTCCCGGAAGGCATCTTGCCAGATTTATCCCCGATTCTCCCCCACCGCTTGGCGAGCATTGATTCCCCTGCTGCTTGGTTTCGACCCCTTTCAAATTATCTTACAAATACTTTGAATGTGCACCGTTGAATTTTGAAAATTTTTTCTAAATTTTTTTGAGCACCTTTTAATTCTGAGCGGTTGAAAACAACTACTAAATGTAAACAATGTAAAAAAAAAAAAATGTGTCCAAAAGTCCGCAAGTTTAAAGGAAAATTATGTATTTTTAAATTAATATTTTTCACTGTTTGAATTACACGAGTAACAGTATTGAAACTTGAAGAGAACACCTTGGAATTTTTTTCACAAAGTTGAAGTAACATATTTTTGAGATACTGACGATTTTTTTTTGAAATATATGAAAAATTTTTATGAAGTATTCAAATTAAAATGCTCTAGTTTCAATTAATTCATTTTCTTTAAAATTTGTCTTCTACTACTACTATTCATAAATATTTTTAATTTAATTTTTAACTATTATGTTTAAAGTCTTCTTCATCGTAAATTTTGCCACGCATCTTCACAATAAATTTTCTTTAGGCGGATCTTTGAAAACGAGAGTCAAAGTGTTGCGATGGACAAAAAGATAGAAAAATCGGAAAGTTTTCCTAACTGACCACTTAAAGATGAATTAAAAAGTGAAATAGTTAGAGAGGAAATCAGATAGAATCGAAACGTTGGTATTTTATGCATTGTTTTCATTCGTTTCATGACGAATGGCCAAGTTTGATCTCTCATCCCCGAATGAAAAATTGGAAGGAGGAGGAAGCTGTGGCAACCGCGACGAGACCCCTCATCAATACGCCGCGATGAGAATTAATATTTATAAGCCACCCCACACCTCATCAACTCCGAATCTTGCCCCTTGCATATATGCCACCCGTTAACCACCTTTCTTAGGCGCGGCCCTTGTTTTCAGCGAGCTTTCACCTAGGATAACCCATCCCCACACCTAACCTCCAACATCCCATTTTTCAAGGGACCCTCCGGATGCTGGCGGCTTCCGAAACCTGCCGATCCTCTCATTCCAGGCAGTTAGTGTTATTATTCAGTCTGAAGAGACGCGTTGAGTTGAGAACGTGGCTTTTCGTTACATTCAAGGCTGTTTTCCCCAGTCTTAAATGGAAGAACGGGGGTAGAAAAAATTTGAGTTAGCTTTTCCCATTTCTTTACATCGATGCATTTTTTTAAATTTGGGCCTCGATTTGTTATTTGATGGGTCAATTGGACCGGTAACAGAATCGTATTTCAATGATTTTTTCTAGTAGATTAGCTAAAAATAACAAGATCACGAATGAAAAATCAGCGATTTTAGCATTTTGAGAGCTAAGAACGAGGGGGATTTCTGATCTTCGTGGGTCCAAACTGTTATTTTTCTCTAAAATATAGTATCAGAAGTCTCATCATCCGCATTTGCGACTTTCTAACTCGATTGCATTAACCGGGAAAAAATCTGCAAAATCGCCAAGATGAAAAATCGGTAAAACCGTTTAAGTGTCTTGCGGGGCCACTTAACCTTTGGCTACTACCCTGAGATTTTTTTGTGATTTTTTTCTAACCATGAGACAACTTTTTGGCAAGTATCTCTGTTGGATTTTGCAATTTTTTTTTTTAAAGGTCCAAAGTGGGATACCTCAATGTCCCTCCTCGTCCCTGCCGCTACAGCTAAAATTGGACAATTTGCGGGACGGATCGACGTCACTGATGATCCCTGCCTCTGTGTACATTTACATGTCTCTAAATGCCATTGACTTTCGTGCTCCGCAACTGTCTCGCACAACTCAGATCTGTAATCCCATCGGTAACAGAAGAAGCTATTTTGTAAGTGTCTCTTGTCCTAGATATGTAGATTATCTCACTGGTTGGACTTTCTTGAACTCCTCCCGAATTCAATATCCCAGTCAAATTCAATATTTCCCGTTTTTCCTTTGTTAGCTTGCGTGGTTTCCGTATCATCATTCGGGTCACTACGACTTTTCCTTTTCAGAGTGCTACCAGATGATCCAGTCGCTTCCTTGTCTTCATTGAAGTTTTAATCTTTCTACTCAGGACGTGTGCACATACTTAGTCCTGACTCCAAAAGGATGGTGTCCTTTTTTGCCTACGTCCGCTCCCGAAAGTTTCCGTCTTTTTTTAAAATTTCAAATTTGTCATCACCTGTAAGGTACTCTGGGAACAGTTGTCTGATTTTGGACTCAAGAATTATTCTGCTGCAATTTTTCGGAAGAGGTACGGTCAGGGCCGAATTTCCCTCATTGCCGCCCATGGGCCGCCTGTATTTTGCCGCACCTTCTCATTCGTTTTGAAACATCGATTCAAACCATAGAGTGAATGTGCCGGAAGAGGAGGGGTGTATAAGACGCGTTTACTCATGTTGAGCACATTTTTTGTGAAAGCCCTGTCCCAGTGCCCCTGTCAACACTAGCAAAAGTTACTGGAACTTCGCGCAAAAATTAAGTTCCCTAAACCTATCTTTGTATGGACGAGGCCTTTCATTTATAAGAAAATAACGAAAACATTATGGAAGAATAAACACGAATGTGGCTTAATTTCAGCCATCGCGCCAACCGCACTGTTCGGCGCAATGTGTGAAGTTTCCCTACAGTCTTGTAGACGCTATGCGTTTTACGCCGACCGCTGCAGCTGATCGCACTGTTTTTGACGCAATGCGTGAAGTACTCATGCAGTCTTGTAGGCACTATGGATTCACGCCAACCGCTGCTGACCGCACTACGTTTGACGCAATGCGTGAAGTATTCATGGAGTCTTGAAGGCGCTAATATGTGTTCCATGCTGACCAGCGTGCCGAGGGCCTCTCCTTTCCATCTCGAGTCCTCGTCATCCTTGCTCTCTGCGCCGCGCCGCTCCAGGCCAAATTGCGTGTTTGGTTTCTCTCTCAACTAGACTAATGAAAGGCGCTGTTCCTTGTATCACCGAAAGACGAACAAATTAGAAATTACTATACTTTAACCCTCAGGAAATGAGAGATTCTTTCGCCTTTTCTTGTTTGCAATTTTTTTTCTGAATTAGTTTTTTTTCTTGATACCTACATATGGAATGAATATTCCATCTGAAAATCTGTATCTCGAGTTCATTATTTCCCGCCAGGAGTTTTAAAAAAGCATCAATGGCAAGGAGGAGTCCAATCAGGAACCTAAATCGGCTCCTCTCTAGACAGTGGCACCATTATGTTTTCCAACAGTTGAAGGCGTTTATTTGACAAATATGCATGGTTTTTCCTTCGAGCTGGTCGTAGGAAAGAAAGAAATTTTCATTGTGCATCACGCTCACATCATTCGTCAACCGGTATTCTCGCCGATTTTATTTGCACGCTGAAATAACCTCAATGTCCCTTCTTGTCCCTGCGGCCTGTGCTAAAATTGGAAAATTGGCAGGACTGATCGACGTCACGAAGCCGGAGGGGCGGGTAGAAGGGTATCCGCGGCTGATAGGCGCGGGGGAGGGGGGAATTTGATTAAAGCAGCGAAACGTGTGAACTGATATACGAAATCATAAAGCGAGCGAGCGAAACTCCGATGACTGATGTTGTGTACATGCAAAGAAAGTCCCGAAGATGGTTTGTTTCATCTTTTCAGTTTTCCCTGGCGTATTATAAATATGTTACCGCCCGCGGCCCGCCAACCCCCGCCCACCCCGAAGAAGTTGCTAACTCGTGCGTTGCGCCAGGAGTCGGGCGAGGGTGCGGAATGAGAATCAATAACCAGATATAAACCTTCTTGTTTTTAATTACACATGACGAGATTAAGGCTGGGAAAGATGTAAACTTTGCCCGCGAGGTTGCGAAGTAGCGTTGATTTTAGGCGATTTTTGCGATCGAATATGATGGGCGAGACTAGGGTTAAAGTGGCTCTTAATTTTGAAAGCTAAGGAAATTGAAGGGAGTTTTGCTCAAAATATGAGACGATGTAGCCGAAGCAAGACTCTTTGTGATAAAAAAGTTTAAACATTTCTCAGAAGCCTCAAGAAGGGCCCTTTTTTTAAAGGCAAATTTTATTTTTATTTTCTTCATGGAAATTCTTGATTCGGCTTCATTCCAGCATATTTTGAGCAAAATACTCTTTAATTTTTCTCAGCTTTCAAAAATAAGAGCCACCCTAACTAGGGTAACCGAGAATCAAAGCGAGTACTCGCAAAAAAAAAAAAAAAAAAAAAAAGAAAAAGAAAAAGAAAAAGAAAAATAGACTACCCGTCCTTCCAGATTATTTATATTTACGTGTGTTTAAATGGGCGATGCCGTTCTTATTAGTCTGCTTTTTCTTGAGTTTTAGTCATTTTTTATGGGTTAATTATTTTAATTAGCATTGTGATGCTCTGATCTATGGAGTTTCAAAGTTTTGGCAATATTAAATCGGTACAAGAAAAGAACGATTTAGTGCTGTGCACTAACTGTATTGGTCAAATGGAGCCAGCTGATATAGCAGTATACTGCTGAGACCTACAGTCTGTAGTGCTGGACACTAATGTTGTAGGTCTCAGCACTACTGCCATACTAGCTGGCTCCATTTGTTCTAAAAAGTCAGTGCTCAGCACTATATGTATAGTTTTTTCCGTGTAGGTCTCCGAGGAAATTACCTCTAAAATTTGTTTAAATCCCTTCAATGCCTTGCAATCGGACGTGTTTTCAAGCGATTCAAATCGCGTGACCAATTAGAGAATGGACCATCCAGCTCCAATGCTTTCTTAAACTGCGATCCGTGGATACTGGATAGTCCACTTTTTGATTGGTCGATCACTTCTCCGCGGAAGACGGGAATGCGAGCACCCGCTTTGATTCTAGGTTACTCTAGAAGATACTGGCCGATTAAAATCCGAAATTTAATTTAATCCGAAGGTGATTTTGCTTAATCAAACGTTTCGTCATCGCATCATTCTGCAGTTTGCGGATCAATTTAAGTGCTTACAGCAGTTGCCCGCTTCCCAACCAATTCACCTTCAAAACTCGGGCAGGCAACGTGAGCGGCTTGGGGGCAGCAATGCAGTAGATATCGGTTAATACGACATTCAAGGGGTCACGGGATTTCGTCGTATTAGCCGATATGTCGTATTAACCGTTGTCGTATTAACTTATGGAGTTTCGCCGGGGAAAACGAAATCCGTCGTATTAGCCGATATGTCGTATTAACCGATGTCGTATTAACCAATATCTACTGTAGTTGCTTTTTGTAGTTAGGCCACGTTCATTCGTTGCACCGTATCATTCGCGCATGAATGGATCAGCAGACAAGGTACAAACTGAAGCATTCTAATACATGTTTTTTAACCAAAACACACGAACACGATTTGCGCAACGAAAGTCACTGAAATGAAGTCAAACGTAAGACACCAAGAGATATAATGATTGACTATTTATGGGTCTGATACAGAAAGCTATAGACAACTGAGACATGAAGAGTATGGTGCGATCCTATTGGTTGAAATTGGTGGTTCTTATAGAATAGACCCAGAGAGAAAATGATCGACTAACCTTGGATCTCTCGTGGGTTGCCGTTTGTTTGTGTACTCCTTTACTCCTTTGTTCACTGCAACCACCCGTTTCAAACGACAGCATTGCTTCATACTCCCGATATCTTCTTCGTCTTACTCTTGTCCATCAATTTCAATAATCGGTCCGCATGACCTTCTTGGCATGGAGCCTTCTTCACGGAATAAAACAACTTAAAGCGCTGAGCCCTATCACTTGAGGTAAAATAGCGGCAGCAACAGACAGAAATGCTAAGTCCTACAGCCCTAGGGTCCAGCCCTGCGCCTTAGAACTCAGCTATAGCGCTAAGTTCATTTTTCCGCCCTCCAGATGCCCTTACGATGAGAGATCCCCGCCAGTGGCGTGGCGTGAATAATCGAGTATCGATGTTTCCCTATCCGCATCCGTGGTAAAGAATCGATTATTAAGGTGTTAAGTCCAGTTAATCGATCCTTTTCCACAGGTTTAAATGACGAATCAATCGATGTATCGCAAAACACGCCACGCCTTTGATCCCTGCGCGTCCTCTTTACCAAAAAGTCCTAGTTCCGCCCAGGATTAATGGTAAATCGGAGAGCACAATAATTTGGTTTTTTAATTGAAAAAAGACGAATTAAACACACTAAAAAAAAAGCACATTGAATCTAGAGTCTAGACTCTTGAAAACATTGACAAGAAAAAGGACCCTTGATTCAATCAGATCTAAGCTTAAATCAAAAGGAATTCCGCTCAAATTAAGAGGCTTGGTTCTTGATTTAAGCTTAAATCTGATTGAATCAAGAGTATTTTTTCTTGTCGATGTTTTTAAGAGTCTGGACTCTAGATCCAATGTGTTTTTTTTTCCAGTGCAAACAAAATAAATGTAAATAGGAAATCGCAGATTTCTGATGCTGATTTGGCATCGATGCGGGTCACATGCTATCCGTGACTGGGCGTCATACGAGGGTTGGTTCAAAAGGGTTGCCGCTTGTCGACCGGGACGGGGGTGGGGGATGGTCGCCCCCCGTCTTTAAGTTTGCACCACTCGCGCTCCTCGTTTGACTTATTTTTATAACATCGCCCACCTCTATTCGCGGGGCGGTTTGACTTTAATTTTTAATTAAATTTTTACCGCCGCATCTAATGTGTTTTGTTCGATTCCAGTTTGATCGGAGCTTTTGACTCGGCACGCACGTGGCACCTCAGATGCATTGAGTCTTTCGTGAGGATAAAATCCTTTGATATCCCATGTTCGCTTCTTTACACATTTCCTTCGCTGTTTTTTTACATTCTCCGTTGCGCTTTAATTGGAGGACTCATTAATCTACGAGTATTTAGTGTCGGAAAACGATTTCCATCAATACCTTTAAATGGTCGTTTTTCTCACGAAAGATCGTAACTTTATTTCGGTGTTGCCAAATGTCTCCTCGCGAATCGCACATCTCAAAAGAAAATCTTAGGCTTTGCAAACCGAAAATTTTACGAATTTTTCTTTGGATTTCATGCAAAAATCAGAAAAATTTTGGTTAACAATTTCACAGGTACATTGTTGTGAAGTAAATTAATTGTTTGAGTCAATTTGGCAACCTTGGAATGAAGTTACGTTCCTTCGTCCGAAAGACGACGAAATGTTATGTAAAGGCTCTTATCTGGCTCTCTCTTAATTTTTTTTTTCCTCCCATTCAACTTATTAGCTCAGAACTCAGTTTGCGTCACTGCATGATACTTGTAGGTTGTCTCTTAGCTGAAATGCAAGATTCTTTGTAAGGAGGAGGCCGATAAAACTGTGCTAAATTTACCGCTAACTGTACCAAAATCAACACAAAATTCTTGTTAGTTCGTGTTTATCTTCCTATATCAACCACAAGTAACACTAGAACACAAATATTTTTATCGGTGCAGGGATTTGCACCCTGGGTTCGTATGGAAGTTTGACTAGATACAGGTGGCTTCCCAACGTAGCGTAGGATATCTTCTCCATTACGGCCTTAACTTCAAGAGCTTTCTATGAGTTTTCGAGTTTGTTTCGGAGAAAACCAGTGGCACCATCGGGTTTCTCGCGAAATTTCACTCTGAAAACAATAACATGCTGTTTTACCACCTAAAATGTCAAAAATGTGTCTGGTGATCCTATGATACTGCCTCTTCTGCCCTCACCGAGAAAAAACCAATTATTCTACCATTACAACGGTAGTAATGTCACACGGGATTCCAGGGTAGTAGAACCGTGGATTTTGATTCTTGTAACGATAAGCACGGTCATAATATGACCGTGTTCACCGTACTATTACTGTGGGCACCGAAATACTATTATGAGCATGGTTATGTTACCGTGCTCATCAATAATATTAGCAAAATCCACGGTTCTACTACCGTGGAATTCCGTGTGACATCATTACCGTGGTAACCGTCGAATAACCGTGTTTTTTTCTCCGTGGCGCAGTTAACTTAACATCTTGTGAATGCAAATTCAACCGCGTGGGCAATCAAGGCTGCATCTTAGGGTCACCAGACACATTTTTGACATCTTAGGTCGTAAAACAGCATACCGTTCTTTTTTTTTTCAGTGCCGGCGTAGTAAAGACGAACGGGATGATTACTAACACTTTCCGGATCAATTTTCTTATTTAACTACCAACGAATGTAAAACGAGAAAGTAAATGAAAAACCAACGACTCCATCGGGTAATACACAAGAATTTTTAACGAAAATTTAGAAAAGAACAGATAGAGATATGCACGCAAGTATCAGTGCTTGAATCGCAAATTCCTGACACATGCAAGAACTGCATCGACGAAGAATCATTCGGGTTGCGTGGCCTCCGCGTTAAGCAGGCGCCAGGGTGCCAAGGGGTAGGACGAGGGTGGATCGGAAAATTTTCCGAAGGCAGAGCGGAGCCATAAAACCGACACGTTGCTGGTCGGTTGGTTTATTCACGGAGCCAAGTCAAAGGCGCGGATTCAATATTAATTGATTCTCCTTCAGGGGCGCGGGCGCGGGCACCCCCTTTCAACGCGGCACAATACTTGACAGCCGGAAAGCCTCCGAGGGGAGGGGGGAGGCGAAGGGTGGAGTGCGAGCCGAAGAGAAAAATGAAAATTAATAATAAAGACTGCGCGGCGATCTTACCGGAGCTTGTCATTAGCGATGGTCCAAAGGCCCGGTATTGATTAATTCGCACCCCCAGGCCATAAATCGAGGAATGCCGGGGCGGAAGAAGGCTAATGGATAAAATATACGATACCCTAATAAGGCGCAAACATCGGGGTAAATATTTTCATAACACCTAATATATTATTTACATATTTTTTCCTTTCACCCGCGCCCGTAAGAAGATTACCGGAGGGTGGATCCGGAGCCCCGTTCGCGAGGGGACCCGATGCGGTTGCAAGCGAAAATCTGGCGTCTCGCGCTCTCCGCCTTTTATCTTTTTTTATTTACCTATTTATATTTTTTTCTGTTTTTATAAGAAGACAAGTACACTTTAGCATTTCTTGCGGGATATTGATGATTCCCTGGCCCCCGACTCGAACGGTTTTGTCAGATTGCCAGAAAAGATCGGGTTTTGACTGCCCGTATCTTAATTATCGGTAGAGATTGGAAAATTCCGCCGCGCAATTTTTAAAATGTGCTTAAGAATCTGGAAACCAGACAGGAACACTAATCACAACCCCCCTGATCACGGGACCGGCCATTTTCCGGACTTAGCTTGAAATCGCTCGAAGGCCGCGGACCGATGGGTTCAAAGAAGAGCTAACGTTGGTAGTTTGGTAATAATTGAGAGACTAAGAGGTCTTGAATACTGTACGTGTAATTATTAGACATCAGAAGTAGAGATCAAATACAGAGATCAAACAAACAAAGAGAAAGAACATATTAAATGTATCAAATTGGGTGCTTCAGGTGATGATTAATACGTTTTAGCGACATCTTCTGGGAGACTAAGAGGTCTTGAATACTGTTCGTGTAATTAGAGATCAGAAGTAGAAATCAAAAATAGAGATGAAACAAACAAATTATTAGTACAACAAAGTAGAGTACTATATAGAGATCAGAAGTAGAGATCAAAAGTAGAGATCAAACATACAAAGAGAAAGAACATATTAAATGTATCAAATTGGGTGCTTCAGGTGATGATTAATTGCACGTTTTAGCGACCTCTTCTGGGCCTTCGCGGCCTTTCTTGATAGCCATGCGGAGGTTTTTCTTCGCGAAAACGGCGAAATCCGTTCATTTCTTTTTTCATCGCGCAGGATTCCTCCCGGTATTAAGAATCCAAGACGAGTCGAGGACTGGAGTTTTGGACCCTTTTCTTGCCCTAACCATGAATATTGTTAGGGACAAAATTCTAAAAATTATATCTTTTATTATTAATTTCTTATTTTTGACACGTATTCAATCCCACTTCATGGTTTGAAAAATCGCCTCTGGATATCGTCAAGATACAGTTCCTAGACGAGCCTCTCTAGTTAGAGGTACACCGAAAAAAAAGTGAAGTTGATTTAACATTCTGGATGTAAGGAAAGTGTGCGAGAACTTGTGAAATGCTAAATTAGCCGCTGAAGCAGTTACTTTAGCAATGCCAAGATGTAAAACTAACTGCTGTGGCGGGTAATTCAGCATCCTATAAGTTCTCGCACACTTTTTTTTTTTACATCGCCAGAATGTTAAATCAACTTCACTTTTTTTTTCGGTGTATAACCCACGAAGGGTCCGCGAAGCGCCCTCTCGGGGGGGGGGGGTGGTTGGGTCCCGTAGCGTCCAGGGGGCGTACCCCTAGTTGTATCGATATTAGCTGTACGCTCCATCGTAAGCGGGGTAAACCACGAAGGGATCCCTTCCGCGATCACCCGTTTCATTCGTCATCCGGCAACATCCCTTCGCGATTCCGCCGTCGACCCGGGGTTTTTTCGTCAAGATATTTTTATTATAGTATCGTAAGGGCTTGCCTTTGATTGTCAAAGATGATTGTTCGGCGCTCCGTGCACTTTGGTCTTATCCCTCCCGATGGCAGGAGATGCTTCGAGCCGGGCCAAGAGGGGGTGAGGGGGCTCAAGTTGATGAGCGTAATATTTCTTGACTTGGCTTAAAATATTAATACTGGTCGGGGGTTGAACGGGGGGGGGGGGAGTGGAGGAGTTCCCCCGACCCCCCGTCGTCCCTTCCGTTAGCGGTGCGTGCATTATCTTTCGGCGCGATAAAATTCTCCCCGGCTTCAATATCGGCAAAAATTGGCCGCGGAAATGGCGCTTGGTTGCATTATCCCCAAGTGCGGTGATCGCGAGAAGTTGCGCTTTGATCGAAAAATGTACCGCGATTAGACGTCGATGTATTGTAATATCATTGGATAAGAAATTGCGGTTTCGTCAGTATAATTTGCAATATAAATTCGATTTTATCACGATGATTTGCAAAAAAATTGCGAATTTATCGCAGTATTACTTATCGGGAAAAAATCGTGATATATTGAGATAAAAATTCGATTTATCGACGATTTTATAATGATAAAATATCGCCATGATCGAGGATAATCGCCTAGCCGTTGATGAGCGTATCAATTCCATCGCCAAGAAATCGTAAAATAATCAGAACTTAATTTAAATATATCGCGATTTTTACCACTGATAAATGCTACTTGGGCAATCGCGTTATTCTACTCAACCAACGAAAGGTGCGATTTTGCTCTTGTTTCAAGAGCCCTGAGCATCGTTAAT
This sequence comes from Bemisia tabaci, assembly GCF_918797505.1. Taxonomy (NCBI): domain Eukaryota; kingdom Metazoa; phylum Arthropoda; class Insecta; order Hemiptera; family Aleyrodidae; genus Bemisia; species Bemisia tabaci. Next base: position 10,407,944 of record NC_092794.1, on the reverse strand, counting down.
TCCTGAAATTCTGAAACTCCTGAATTCTCCGAAGACACCCGAAAAATGGTTCTGCATGATAAAATCGCAAACAAGTAAACAAGTTGGAAAAATTGAACTATATCAGTTATTGTTATTGGAAAGTCGAGCTTCAGAATTTAATTTCAGCATAGTAGCTCTGCTTCAACTTTGTATGTGCTGAGACCCAACGAAATGTTTGTAACACATGAGTGTTTTTTCTCAGAAACACAAAAATGTTCTTTTCCTTCCTCATTTACACGACCCATCATTTAAAAACTTAGTACAGCTATCACTTACTTTCTTTGAAAACGAAATTTTGCCTGAGTGAACTACTCCGCCATCTTGGCCCGATACTTCTTTAATACATTGGGTTTTCACGGAATCTTGCATTGATTACTTGCAGGATGATTTGATGTCTTCCGTCAACAAAAGCTTGCACTCGTCTCGCTGAAAAAAAGTAAATAAATTTTCTATAAAAACCCACATTTTTTGGGACGTGACGGGGCTAAATTGCTCCCATTTTCAGCCGAATTTAAACATACACACATACATAAATACATACATACAAAAAACCAACCATAAATGAACTAAAAGCAATAACACTGGGTACGGGCTGTAATTTATTTTATTTTTTTTTTTTTTTTTATTTTTTATTTTTTTTTTTTTAAGAGTTTATTTATTGTAACCTTCCTAGGAGGAAATATATACAATTATCTTAATGTATGTACATGAGGGTATACGAAAGTAACAACTGCATAATTACTTATTTCTTTAATGATGGGCTGTGAATAAAAACAATTAGGACGGGACGTTTCGGTATTAACATGCCCATTTTCAACCGCCGAAAAAACAAAACAAAAAATTAAAAATGACACATAAATGAGCCACCGCTTAACAGCAAGGCAAGACTGAAAACAGGTAAACAAAGTTCAGCCAGAAAACTAACACGTTATTGTTATTGTACGATAAGGTACCGGAATTAGCCGTATGGTGCTATTGTCACAGGTGTAGCAATCCTGCGGATTATTTTCAAACAAGATTTTGAACTTCAGAATGTTATTTTCAAACAAATTTTGAAGAAACAAAACTTTACGGTTTCACAGAAAAGCTCCATAATTATCGGATATTCTATGACGTTTTACAGGGGTTTCACCAAAAAAGCCCATGATGAACGTATACCCTCTAACGGTTTTCATGGTTGATTTCCCTCATGGCAATTTAAGGAATACCCGGCAATTCCCGATTTTAGGTCCCTAGCTACCCTGAAAGATGTGTTCGAAAACCCATGAAAGCGGCCTCGAGGGAAAGGAGGGACGAAAAATCCATCGAAAAACCATCGGGACGATCCGGCAACAAAACCGGAAACGGCCGTGCGCAGGGTAGCGGGAAAATTGTTGACATAACTTTCAACGGGCCCGACCCGCGGATCGCGTGCAGGGCGCGATAGATCGATACGCCATCGACCTCGCACCCGTCTCACCCACGGGTTAAACTCGACATTCGATACATCGAAGTGGACGGCTTTGGCGTGGGTATCTTTGAGGAAATCAGCGGATTTGATAGATAATTAATAGTTGGCTAATGAAGAGAGCCGATGATGGGCGGGGGCTGGGGCGCCCGGGAGGGGGTTGAGAGGGGTGCGCCCGGGTGACAGGCACCTTGAGGCACCGAACAGATGCATCGACGAATGGTGCATTGGTACTACGTTGCACTTGCACATACGCACGCATCTTATCGGCCCGCCCGCCAGTTTTTCCCGCTATAAATAATTCATAAAACGCATTGTCGGTGGGTTGCGATTCGCTGGGGTTTTTTTTTGCAGTTACGTTATTAACGATTATTTGCAACCCTTTTTTTTTCATCGGCGATATCCTCCGCCGCCCTCCCTCCCACGCTGTTTGGCCTCCGGCGCGCTCCAAGGAAAGACAGTCGAGGGGATGAACTTTGAGTTATACCATGTAGGGTTGAAAAAGCTATTTTCATGCAGGGCTTTCGCAGGGTGTGTAGTCCTGAACATTTAAAGAAATAAAAAAGTTCGGGGTAATTTCTTCGTTTCTATATCAAAATGCAGTGGAAAATTTTGAGGAAACCAGTTCTACGGTATTGCCGTTGGGTTCTTGATTTTTCAGCTCAAGGGAAAAGAAAACACATTGGATCGAGAGTCCAGACTCTTGAAAACATTGACAAGAAAAAGGACTCTTGATTCAATCAGATTTAAGCCTAAATCAAAAGGAAATTCGCTCAAATTAAGAGGCTTGGTTCTTGGTTTAAGCCAGATTCTGATTGAATCAAGATTATTTTTTCTTGTCGATGTTTTGAAGAGTTTGGACTCTAGATCCAATGTGGTTTTTTTTCAGTGCTGGGAAGTGATAATTTTGCATCCTTCCATTATTGAATTTTTATTATTTTGTTGTATCCGCGAGACTTCACATTAAAAGTTCAGCAAATTTTTGTCGAGTTATACGAAAGAAAATTCACGAAAAAAAAATATCATTCACGTTCGTATACCTCAACTGGAGTGTACATGAGTTGACTTTCAGATGAAACGGTGCAGTATTGCAATGCAGTGAAGCCCCTCCGGTATTCACTGCTTCGAGACTGCTCGAACAATTGGTTTGTCACGTACTTGCTGACTTGGTGACATATTTGGTACGCGATAACATTCTGTGACATGAAGAGAGTCCTTTCTCGAGAGAACTTCAAATAGTCAATCAGGCAGCTTAATTGTAGTTTTTTCCCGACCCGGGGATATGCTAGATGCAGCTACATCTTCAACGACGAGAACTTTTGCAGCTGGGTCCCGCACTTTGGTCCTGTTGTCCCGGCAGCATTGCGACGGTGAAACCACGAAGCCACGAATCCTAATTGACCAGCTTTTCCGACCAAAGACTAAGAGAAAACGCATACATAGAAGCAAAGGAGTTCTTGCATATGTGAGGCAACTGCGATTTACGCACTTTAAATCACGTAAAATTTCGCGAGAAACCCAATGGTGCCACTAGTTTTCTTAGAATTCGGCTCTAATGCTCTCAAGATTGAGGCCCTAATATAGGGAATATCCTAGACAGTCCGCTATCCAGACAGTCCGCCTCCATAACCAGTCAAACTCTCCATGCACAAATGGGAGCAAATGCATTATCAGAATAGCCACTTTATTCGAGGACTCAAAAACGGAAGACGCGGTAACCCTGATAATTTATTTGCTCCTTATCTTTACATAGAGAGTTCGATTGAATTTTGCGAAAAGGAACCAAGAGCATTCCATTGTCATAAGGATTGTCCAATTTCCATTATTTGCGAAAAAAAAAGTTACTGGAATCATCCATAACTTAAATCTACGAAGATAATTTGCGCCTTGAATTTATAGTTACTTAGGATTTGTTTATTAGGTTTGTTTAGATGATAAGTTTAAATTTACGAGGTAAAAAAGATGCACAATCTTAGTGACCCTGGAATGCTCTTGGCTCATTTTTGTGAAATACAATCCAGTTTTTTCTGGTTATGAAGGTGAACTTTTTGGGCAGCGTGGGATATCCCTTCCACTACGGCCTCAACTTTGAGATCTCTTTTTGAGCTTTGGAGTTGATATCAGAGGAAACCAGTGTTACCACCGTCTTTCTCGCGAAATTTTACGTAAGTGAAATCACTCATACTGCAAATCGCGGAACGAACAGTGTGTTGATTGCAGACTGCGTGGTTGGTGAATGAGCTGGCAACACAGTTGTCGGGTGCTTCCGGCAGACGGCCGCTTGTGTGTTTAAGTTAACCCGAACAGACGTTTCTGGTCGTGTTAATCGTGCGTTCCACGTCTTTCGCCAACCTCTCAACTTTTTGCAACTTCACAACTTTGCGATTCCTCCCTGTTGCCGCTCAGAGCGCAAGGGTGCTACACATTTTAGGAAACGCATACTTGGCACTAGGCGAAGGGGATGTATACTGCCGTACTAAGGAAAAACGCAGTATGGACCTTCAGGCGTTGCCAAATTCTGAAACACGAATTTCCTCATAAAATTGTAAATATTTTTCCTAAAATTTTTCAGATAATGTTGTTCGCAATTTCGCCAAAAGGTCCTGAAAATTTCTAGGAAAAATATTCATAACTCTCCTCAAAAATTATCATTTTATCGAAGGAAACATGTTCGAGGAAACAACTCTCGAATGTTTATACGGCGTTCTTCCTTAGCACGGTAATATAGGGGAGGTAACGCTTATTTCTATTTTGCTTTCCCTAGGTCTTTCGTATATAAGACCCAAATCGAGGAGGGCGAATTCGGGTAAAGTAGCATGAAACGACATTGAGTTGAACGTCGCTTGAACATTACCAAGCCCATTTTCTAAAAATTTTAGTTTTTGATTTGCTCCTCTCTTTGGTAACACGATTCTACGTGTAAAGGTATATGTTTATTAGTCTCTGCTGCCGAGCGTATAAGAGAGGCCTATGATGAGCCTTCAAAAGTTCCCGTATTTACTTTCAAAAAGGAATTTACTGGAAAATTCTGAATATTTTTCCCATAATTTTTCAGACAATTTTGTTCGCAATTTAATTTAAGTAAAATACATGAAGTCTTTATGGAAAAATTTGCACAATGCTCTTAATCAATAAATATTTTGTCGGAGAAAATTTATCAACATGTGAATGCTTATACGGAGTTCATATCTTCAGCACAAGAGTAGTAGGTGTTTTGCTCCTCAGTTTTGTCACATGGTCAGGGAAGCCTAGAGAATGCTGTCTTCTTGTCTCAACGGATCGAAGGACGAAGATGAATATGCTAACACTCGACGGTCGATATTTTCCCATTTGGGGCAATGGCATGGAATCAATTTTATGGCTGTTCGATATGAGCATCTTGATAATCGATCATTTACCGTAGGTTCGAGTGACGGATCGATCGATCTATCGGACTTTGCTGAGGGGCGCGTGGCGTCGACGAAATACCTCCGGAAAGTTTATCGGAATGAAAACAATCCGACGACCGAACAATCCAAGAGTCGAGCGTTTTCAGCCGAGGATTTTGATTCGCCCATTCGAGAGCGGCGAAAGCTTTTCTTTAAGGAAATCATTTATCAAACGCCTTGCGCTTCGGCAAACCCCGACGCCAAATCGTCGCCGAAATCCTGCGCCCAACTCGTAAATTTAACGATTCCATTCAAATTGGGCTCATTTGGCCCCAAAAGTTAGATTACCTGAACCGCGAAACTGTCGTGCTAAGCAAGAACGCCGTAAATCCATCAAGATTTCCCCGCGTTTTTTGGAATTTAACACCTTATTAAAGATACTTAAGTGATTCGCTGTTATCACTGCAGTCTCAATTCAATACCAATTTCACCATGTAACGCCGTTTGCTGGTTTTTATTTTAATTTCTTTTTTATTTTAAATTATATTTTAGCAGTTGATAATGGTATCGGAACATCCTGCCTTTGTTTGTTGTATTTTAGCCTTTTTTCCGCATTTTCCTGTGTTTTCGATTGTCGTTTCCGTTTCGGGCTGCTTTTACATTATCTTTGTTTTCCACCTTATAAAATGAAAACTGTTTTACCTATGCACCTCAAATTTTCAAATTAAGTTCTTGATATTATTTGCGAAAGAATTCTGGAAGAACATTGTTCTAAGGTTCACAAGTGTTTCTGCTATGATACATTATTTCCCAAAAATTTAAAATGGTGTTTACGGCGTTTTTGCGTTGCACGGCAGTAAAGTCGATGTATATTCGGCTCTTTCAGTCGGTGTTCATTCGGTTCTTTCTGTCAGTGTTCAATTGGACGGAGTTAAACAGAAAGGAACCAAGCCACATCGGGATCGAACCGAGAAAAAGAGGTTTAAAGTTTGGCTCCTGCATAAGACTCAATGCAAACTATAAACTTTAAGTTCAATTTCTGCAAAATTTGCTCCAACAAAAACTTTGAATTTTTGGCGATAGATAGTGGAGCAGTGGTTGAGTTGAAAACCACTCATAATTCAATTTTTTCCAAAATGTGGGTTGGTTCCTTTCTGCTTAACTCAGTCCAATTAGTGCAACATACACACCAGAAATTTTTTTTTTTTGAAATTGTATTTTGAAATAATGTAAGTAAAAAAACGGACGTGCCGGTCCTTTTTTTATACTTCGAATTTTGGATTTTGCTGGATTTCGACGCCATATCGCACCGACCTACGTCACGGAATGAACAGTCCTCAAGATGCGACCACCTCCCTCTTTTTTTTCTATGTTGCAGACTGCCTCGCTACGAAATGCAATAATTCTCGGGGCGCAAGTGGCAACAGGCGTTTGGAAGCGATTCACGAAGGGAAATGACATCTGTAAATTATACAGAGAATCTAATGTGATTTGTCAAATCTATTGTCTCGCCTTCCCGCGTCTTGGCGTCATCGTTGGTGAAAGGCCCTTTCAATTGCGATGACGCGCGCCCGCGCCTCACATCAACATTGCGGTACTGAGGAAGAACGCCGTATGAACATTCAAGAGTTGCCAAGTTTCCTTCGATAAAAAGTTCATTTTTAACGAAAGCAATATATATTTTTCCTCGCGTTTTTCAGGACCTTTCGTCGAAGTTCCGCACTAAATCCTGTGAAAAATTGGGAGGAAAATATTCATTAGTTTACCAGGAAATTCGCGTTTTATCAAAGGAAATTTGGCAACGCCTGAAGGTTCATACGGCGTTTTTCCTCGAGCATGAAGCGATAGCGGCTCCTGTGCTTTTCCACGCGGACGCCCGGCCCCGACCGCCGATATTAGCGCAGCATCCCACAATTTGTTTCATCCGAACGCAAACCGTTGAGATGAATCGCTTTTCCACCGTACATCGCATCCATCACTCGCGGGAATTTTCCCCGGGTGGAATTGAGTTCGAATCAGGACGACACCCTTGGAAAAAATTTGACTGCTCCATCTTCACGACTGTTTGTGTGTGGAACTTGGCCGCATCCTGACGCCGACATTCTTGCACTGTGCACTGGAAAAAAAACACATTGGATCTAGAGTCTAGACTCTTGAAAACATTGACAAGAAAAAGGCCTCTTGATTCAATCAGATTTTAGCTTAAATCAAGAACCAAGCCTCTTAATTTGAGTGGATTTTCTTTTGATTTAAGCTTAAATCTGATTGAATCAAGAGACCTTTTTCTTGTCAATGTTTTCAAGAGTCTGGATTCTAGATCCAACGTATTTTTTTTCCAGCGTAAGAAAAAGTAAATAAAATCTTGTGTTAGTATAGGAGGTAAAACTCGAAGTAACAGAAGTTGCTGGTTGATTTATTTTTTTGCTCTAGTTTTTCCTGTGTCAAATATTGACCAATTTTTAGTGTCGAACGGATGTAATATTGTCTCCTTTCCCTATCGCAGTTTCCACTTGAGCCCCGTTTTACACATGAATCCATTCTTTCTTAGGCTCATTCAAAAATCGAGATACGGTTGGTTGGTAGATACGTTTATTTGGTGCTCTTAACATTTGAGCCATTAACACCTTAGATCAATATAGTGTAGTACAGAATTTTAAAAATTTAAGAAGTAGGGGTCACGAAAGGGCAGTACACCAAATTAAAGGATGGGTCACGGAAGGGCAGTACACCAAATTAAAGGATGGGTCACGGAAAAATTTGGAGATAAATTCGTTTGAAAAGGAGAGGGATCTCATGAAACAACTTTGAAAGTATGGTATTGACATCAAAAAGTGGAGAGAAAATTTTGGATCTTAATTGGACTATATTTTGCGATTTGGAACTATAAATTCCAGCCTGGTTTAAAGACAAAGTATGTGCCATTAGTTTCCCTATGCACAGAAGTATTTTTCCCAGAGGAGCCAGAATTTATAGTTATAAATGGCAAAAGACAGTCCAATTGTTGATAGGTAGGGCGAGTTATTAAAATATGCCTAATTAAGAGGATGAAATTACAAGAGATGCAGGTCGAGGGTTGGACTTTCTTAATTATGCATTGGTGAGTGAAAGTCGTGTCCTTTACGTCAGAAGGCGAGAAAATGAGTATCTAACTGCGCACCAGTTCCCTGAAAAGCCATCAATTTCCACGTATTTCAATGTCGGTTGTCCGCGCCAATTACCGAGTGAATAAAATCACCAGTCTGCCTTGAAAGTTCTCAAATGTCTCACGAAGCCCTTAGTTCCGCGAAAAGCCATCAATTTCCACTTATTTCAATATCGGTTGTCCGCGCCGATTACCGAGCGAATAAAATCACCAGTCTGTCTTGAAAGTGGTCAAATGTCCCACGAAGCCCTCATAAGTTTCATGAGTCTGATCCCGCGGCAATAGAGACAACCCTCGAGGAGAAAATGATAAGGAAACTAAACCGTGGACTGCACATTTACACGTACTTAATCGCACTCAAACAATAAACAGATCCGTGTGGAGTCAAGAGCGGGGCGCGGTCATCCCTTCGGACTCGGGAGGGACGCATTCGAGAGATCCTCGATCGCCCAACCCCTTCGGCCGCAAACTCCATAAAGTCCGTAATAAAAATATCCCTTCGATATATTGCGGTGCACCGCGGAAACGCAAGACAGGATTCCTGAATATATTTGCTTGACCGTCCCGCATAAAAAAGGGTGACCGGTTGAATGCGAAATGTCACTCGCTCGGCTGCCAAGTCGCCGTCGAAGGGATCCGTCCCTCCGCGAGGGGCCTTCGGGGCGAACGATAAATGTGACGGAACAACGGATGTTGACCGCGGTCAAATGATTCGAAGATTTGTAAATATTTTAAAAGACAGATTCGTCAGAGCTGCCCTGATAGCGAAGAGAGCCGTAAGTTCAAAATTTTCGAAATCGAGTTTTCTTCAAAATTCGTCTAAACTCTTTTAGATGAAATTACCGAGACAGCTAAAACAGCAAAATTCATCCTAATTTTATGAAAACGAGACGTATGAAAAAGCCGCAAGTGCACAAAAAATGACAGTTTTTTTCAAGACAGCCGCAGGTGCATGAGAGCCAATGAAAACAGTGCTTTCCAGTACAGTGCCGCCCTCTTCTGCCAATTTCTAACCTGAAAATGTGTTTGATGTGCGTCCAAAACGCAACCACGAAAGCATGCATGGATAGCACTTACGGCTGTCTTGCCTAACAATAACCTAGCATGAAAATGAAAAATACCCTTTTTATGTAATGGAAATAAAATCAGTCGATTTTTAGTCATCCATACGATTTCTAGGAGTCTTCCGAACGATTATTGGCACTTTGACAAAGAACGGAGGCTTATTTCAATAAAATTTTCCGGTCAGAAGCTTCTGAGCCCGTTTTCTCAGAACTTCCATTTTTGCACTTACGGCTTTCTTCGCTATCACGGCAGAGAGGGTAGTTCGTTGGTTCTACCAACTAAAACCAGCTGGTGCCGAAACCGGATAATATTTTGAACTTTATTTCCATCTCATGGTGCCTTCCAACATGGTGCAGCCTCACCGCGTTTTTGACTATTAATTACCACACCATCGGTTGTCAAAAGCGCGGCCGCTGTCATAGAACCATCGCGGATGCACGTCACTGTTATCACCTCATTGGAAACTTCCAAGGCGGAAAAGCGGAAGTTGTCGGTCCGCTTGGCAATACGGGTTCCGTATCCAACATTCCAAGTCCAACATTTGTCCATGTTTATTACGCCCGAAGAATGCGTGTCCTTTTCACAAATCACATTTTATCTTTCGTTGCCCCCCGCCCCGCCGACCCGGGCATCAACCCCAACGGAAAGGGGGACGTTTCGAGGATTAAACGGAGGAGGTGATTTCCCCTTTTCCCTCGGTCAAGCGTTTATTAAAAAATTGTCCGCGTGATGTTGTGACGTGAGCGATGGACTACATTTCGTTACGGCGATCCTTTTCAGGCGCATCGCGACACAATGCCCCGATCACTACTTGGGTCCGCTTCAACCGTGGAATCCACATTAGAGAAACTTCAAAAGTTGAAAGCTTTGAAAGTTTGAAAGTGAATAAATCATCTTGATTATTAGCTACAGGTACTCATGAATCTTTGAGGAAAGGAGCAATACCAAATACCACTACGTACTTAGTTTTTGCTCACCAAGACAAATACCATGAAACTGTCTGGAAACATACAACAAAAAATGGCATCTACTACTTCGTTGGGTTAAGAAGAATGACGACTTTTGAGGGTTTTCAGAGTCCAAATAGTTGTAGCATCTCAAACAGAGTCCTTAACTAACGTAGTTATGTACTGTTGCAGATGTGGGCAGTTCGGCCCTTCCTCATGATAAAGACTAGGATTTTTGTCATCAAACATGCAAGCTTTGTGACATTCATGATACTGCTAAAAATGGGAGGGCGGATTGGTGGTAAAAGGGCTTATTTACCAAAATTTTAATGTTACAATGATTTATAATAATTAAGATGATAAAGACATCACATTGCAACGCGTTAAAACAATGTTCATTCAGTGATCATAAAATTTTTTTTTGAATAAGTTCTGTAATTGAGATTCACACTGTCGCCATCGAGGCAATGACCAGAAAACCAGGAAAATTTACTTATGGCTGGTGCTGTTGCGCCGGTTGTAGCAGTTTTGCTGTTGGGCCTGCTGATACTCTCTGGCTCTCGTCGTATTCATAAAATCCCTGGATGTGTTGCTCCTCCATCACTTGAAAAAAAAAAAAATTAAAATAAGAATAATTCAACAGCTGAGCATCACATTGCAACATGTTAAATCAATGATCGTACCTCGACACTTACTCGTACTCGTACACTAACAATAAAGTAAGAAAAAGTCTATAAGGTCTTTAGAGTTCTAAAAATTAGTTCTAAAAACATGGCTAGGGTCTTGAGCCCTAGCAATCCCAATGTATTCTCTATCGATAGCGTTGTCTATCATCAGTTTCAATGATCAGCACGAAGGGGCTCGTAGGCTCCGAGGCCTGGTTGGTAGTTGCCACCACTGACTGGTGGTTGGACTGATTTTGGAAATTGATAGCCAAAGAATACTAAAGAGATATGAAGGGGACCTATGTGGTGAAAGCAGGTTGTCGCAATAGACAAAGGAGGTAGGTAATAGACGAACTAACGGCAACTCAGGGGAGACCCTATAGTTAGTCCATCATTTTCTTTCTTAGTCTACGAGAACCACCCATTTTAACCAATAGGATCGCTTCATACTTTCTATGTCTTCTTTGTCTAGTAATTTCAGTAATCAACCCGTTGGTGTCACACATGACGGTTCCAAAATTTCTTAAGGATTCTATCCGTAACTGACGTTTGAACCTACCATTATTTTTGGTGGTGACAAATCATGTAAAAGGTTGAAGGAGTTGAAACCATCGAGTGAAGTTGCTTTTCGGCTCAGTTATGGAAAGCTTTGAATAGCAATGACAGATCGCAGTGACATTCTTTCTTGAATTATGTCAAATTCACGAATTTGCCCTCCGAAGGAGGGAGAAGTGAGCAGTGGGATTGAGAGATGAAAAACACGAGTTTTATTGATAGTGCATACTTACGGTGTCCCGAGAGCAAACTCAAGTGTGAGTGTGATACAACGTTGCCACATGGAACAAGTCTCGAATTTGCGAACCATGATGATTCCAAAACCTCCCTGAAAGCAGCGTTACCTTACCAAAATTTAACAACATTGGTGTAGCTCTAAAACAAAAGCCCCTCCTTGCACTTTTTAACTCACCTTCTTGTTTTAGAATATACAGCTACATACAGCGTATACTGCTTCTGTCAAATAGTTTTCTATGGTGTAATTGTAAACACTCTCCAAAATATCAGTCACTAGGTTAGCCGTCACCCCAAGTAGCAAAGATTGCGATAAATAACGATTTTATCGGTTGGTTATCGCGATTATATCGGAGGCAATACATCGAGATATTAACGCATTAAAGCTTGCAATATATGGCGATTAAATCGCTACAAATCGCAATTTTTGGTTCGATAAAGTCGTGATCAATTTTTGTCGATAAAATCGAGATTAAGTCGCCATTTATCGAAATTTTTATTTCGAAAATATTGCAATCAATTGTCAGGCGATATAAGCGCGATAAGATCGAAGATAATCGCTCAAACGTTGATGATCCTGGCGATTTTATCGGCGATAAAATCGCAATATATAGCGATTTTTCCATTGAGAAACGCTAAAATTGGGACGCTTTTATTTCCGCTCAAGGACGAGAGGGATCAAGCGGCTGCCAATTTTTTATGGAGATTTACATCGCAAACAATAAAGAGACCATGTTTTTAAGAGTCTTGACTCTAGATCCAATGTGTTTTTCTTTTCCAGTCCTGCTGAACGCACTGTGTTGAACGCAACGCGTGAAGTATTCACGCAGGCTTGTTGGCGCTATGCGTTTCACGCTGACCGCAATGACCGTACTGTGTTTGATGCAATGCGAGAAGTATTCGTGCAGTCTTGTAGGCGCTAATATGTGTTACATTCCGATTGCCGTGCCGAGGACTTCTCCTTTTCATCTCAAGTCCTCGTATTCATTTCTACCTTAGTCGCGCCGTTCCAGGCCAAATTGCGTGTTCGGTTCCTCTCGTAAAAACTCGACTTATTGAGGGTGCTGTCTCTTGTATCACTAGATCCAATGTGGTTTTTATTCCAGTGAGTGGTTTCATTAGGTTTTTCGTGAAATTTTCTCTCAGAAACACCCCTTGAAATTGAATACGAGACGAAATAAACATCAAAATTTGAAATTTTAGCCAAAAATTTCATGTTCTACTTCTCCTATCAGCTCGTTTTACTGTGTGTCGGTAATTTCGGATGCGGAATGAGGCGTCTCATGAGCTGATCCTTTGGTGATTTTTGCGGGGGAAGTCAGAAATTTGACAGCTGCGGGCGCCAAGTCTTGTCCTTAAGCTCTGGGAAGAGAACATAGACTTTAAAGCTCCCGCGGGATGCTAAACGACTCCTAAAGCTGCTCAATTCGTATGGAAAGCGGAGACCGGGCGAGTGAGGCGGCGGCGGCGGGCCGATACGACCCTGCCGCCTCCGCGGAGGCTATTTCCTCTCAGTTTTGATATTTGCCGGATGAGCGGATACAATTCAAAACAAATGGGTTCCTTCGACGCACCCGATTTATGCCCGGGCTCATGTTAACAATCTTAAAAAAGTATATACCGCCGAGATTGAGTCACCAGTTGCCGGTGTTTCGTGAAAAAAGAGAGATTAGAAAGTTCCGAATGGAGAATTCGCATGTGATTTTTTTATTGCTTCATCTGAAAGTCCTTAAAGAGCTGATTTCACTGTATTTTTTATAATTTTTTCCGATTTGGGAAACAGTATAAAAGTAGATTTAATGAGATAAAAAAATTTAAATACGTATTTAAGTCCGAAGCATAATTAATTGTCTCCCTCACGAAAGAAAGTAACTAAATTTCAATGTTGCCAAATTTCCCCTCGCAAAGTGCATTTTTACCAAGGAAGTCTTGAGGATACCCAACTGAAAATTCAACTGATTTCTCTTCTGATCCCACGAAAAAATCAGACAAAAATTGCACAGGTATATTGTTGTGAAAAATTGAATTGCTTAAGTTTATTTTGAAACCTTGGAACGAGGTTACGTTCCTTCGTCCGTAAAGGCCTAAATACACACGGCGATTAATCGCCGCGATTGTAAGACGAAAGCCAATGGAGAGCCTTGATTTCGATCCATTGACGTCGATATATCGACATCAAGGCTTTCCATTGGCTTTCGTCTTTCAATCGCGGCGATTAATCGCCTTGTGTATCTAGGCCTTAGAACGACGTATCGTGGACCATGTGACAACCTCGGATCGGCGACAACTTTCCCAATCGGCAAAGGGAGCATTGCAAAGAGATTAGCGGCCAAAATCAATGGACTCGGAAAGTCAAAGATGCTATCCTTGGGGGATTAGCCCGAGGGTGGCAGTGGCGGTTGGGACGGCGAGGAGGGGAGAGGGGCGGGCACTTAGGAGGCGGAAGGGCTGGGAAAAAGGCGCGTAAGACTGCACAGGGACAAGGGAGACATAGGGAGGAGAGCTAATCTGCTTGGATTAAGGAGGTGTTTCTTGAGGCGCCGTACAGCCGAGCCGCTCGACTGACCCTCGAGTATCCCTGGACCCTCGTCAGATACTTTCTTGCTAAAGAAAAACGTCGTATGACCATCAGCGAGTTGCCAAATTTCCTTTCTGAAAAGATTAATTTCTGAGAAAAATCATGTATATTTTTCCTTGAAATTTTTGGATACCTTCTATCCCGTTACAAAAAAATTTCTCTGAAAAATTGAGCGAAAAATATTCGTAAGTTTTCCGGAAAATTCGTATTGAACTCAGTGAAATTTGGCAACATTCGAAGGTTCATACGGCGTTCTTCCTTAGCATGGGGTTAACTCAGTGGCCAGGGATGTCGATCCCAATTTAATCTGACGTCTTCAATTCGATTCCTATAGTTCGGTCACCAGACCGCAGACTTCTGGCGGAAAAATAGGGACCCTCCAATAGTCCAGGCAATAGAGCTCAAAATAGGAGGTTTGAGGGAAAGTTTAGTCGAACTAGCAATTATGGGCTAACTTTATGTTTTTTGGGTCGTAGAATCCGAATTTCGACTTGCCTGACAGATCCGACCCTCCCCTCGGCCGCCATTTTGAAAAAACGACTAAAATTTACGGGTTTTCCCCATTTTTCGCTCATAACTTTTTTTCTGTTCAAAATATCGAAAATCCCGCCACTTCTGTCGAAAGACGAATAAATTTGCAAGAGATTGGTATATACATACGTACACTTAACGTGAAAATCGCGAGAATGGGAGCGCGAAGAAGGCAGCGGGAGATATCGATCTTGCGCCATTAGATACTTAACACCCTGCATCCCTGCAACCCTTTACGTGTCAGTCATATTAAAAAAGCAGTTATTTCAATGTATTATTTTATTAATCCCATTACATAAATGACTGATTACGGATTTAGACAGAATCCAAAATATTTTCAAAATGTGAACATGTTTGATAAGTAAGTGAGTTAGTCCAATCGTGGGCGTTTGGCAGCTCGGTGCATCGAAGTTCTAACTTTTGGTGACGGACAGGTGGATGAGCCTGGTTCCCGTCCATAGACATCACGGCCGGCGTTGATCTCCGACTCTTACACAGTATCCAGAATATGAAGCTAGAAGTCAGACGAAAAAAAAAAGAAAAAGAAAGGAAAGGAAAGAAAAGAAAAGGGAAGGAAAGAAAAGGGGGGAAAAAAGGATCCTAAATTGAAGGAAGATTACAATTTTTGCATTACTACTCCCAAATAGAAAAAGCATTCTGGTTTACTGTATCAAGCAGTCCGGTGTTCATATATGGTGTGTATTTCTGATAATCCTGCAAGTGCAAAACGAGTTGTCCAGGGGCGTGCGGTTGCAGGAGAGGTGGGCTTAAATGCTCAGCATTGTGCATCAACTGCAGTGATACATGCGAAAACATGCCTGAAATTGCTTTAGCGGACTCTGAGGAAGAGGATGATGTTGAAGCTTATGACTTTTTCGACGAGCCAAGTACAGAAGAAGATTTTGAAGCTGTCATGACTGAAGTTCAAGACCTTCCAGAAAGCCCACACCCAGAAATAAACAATGAACCTAAAGGTTTGTTATTTCTTTTACACTGCTCGCTTGTTATCAAAAACTTCTTGCATAGAAAAAATACCATGGCAAGCTTTATTAAACAATCAGGTGTTCGTTAGTGACATGTATTCCTGATAGTCATTACCAAAATTTCGGTAAGGATTATCAGAAATACACACCATATATGAACACCAGACTGCTAGATACAGGAAACCAGAATGCTTTTTCTATTTGGGATTAGTGATGCGAAAATTTTAATCTTCCATCAGTTTAGGTTCCTTTTTTCCCCCTTTTCTTTTCTTTCCTTTCCTTTTCTTTTTTTTTTCGTCTGACTTCTAGCTTCATATTCTGGATACTGTGTTAGAGTCGGAGATCAACGCCGGCCGTGATGTCTATGGAGGAGAACCAGGCCCATCCACCTGTCCGTCTTCAAAAGTTAGAACTTCGTTGCACCGTGCTACCAAACGCCCACGATTGGACTAACTACCAATCAAACATATCCACATTTTGAAAATATTTTTGATTTTGTCTAAATCCGTAACCAGTCATTTATGAAATGGGATCAATAAAATAATATATTAAAATAACTGCTTGTTTAATATGACTTACACGTAAAGGGTTGCAGGGATAAAGGGTGTAACGTACGAGGGTCATCCAAACTATAGGTTCCCTACCTTGTATCTTCCGAGCGAAACGAGACAAATCAAATCGGTAAAAAAGCACATATTAGGCATACTCTAAGCTTTAAAACAAGCTCAGGTGTTTGAAAATCGGTCAAAGGATTCGCGAGTAAACTTAATTTTACAGAGACAACCTCCTATCGCCGCGTGCCCACCTCCGAGGTGGACGAGGATGCGCGGAGAGTCGATTATTGAAGACTCGGGTTATCGCCTCTATACATCACATCAACAAGGAATTTTAAAGTTTTCATTGAGTAGGCCTTACCTTACTTTTTGACGTAGTCTCCACATCTTTTTTTGACATTTCTGGTATTATTACAGCATCTTCTTGATGCCTCTCCGCGTATAGGAGCTTTCGCCTTGACTCTGAAACCAGTCATTGACAGCTATCTGTACCTCTGAATCAGTTGAAAATCGCTTCCATTGTGGAAGTTTTTCCGCTCGGGAACAAATGAAAGTCACATGAAGCTAAAGTAAGAGAGTTTGAAGGATTGGGGGAAAATTTCCCTACGCAAAGCAACTGATTTGGAAGTGCAGATCGCTGTCAATGACTGGTTTTGGAGTCAAGGCGAAAGCTTCTACGCGGAAGGCATCAAGAAGCTGCTGTAATGATACCAGAAATGTCAAAAAAGATGTGGAGACTACGTCAAAAAGTAAGGTAAGGCCTACTCAATGAAAACTTTAAAATTCCTTGTTGATGTGATGTATAGAGGCGATAACCCGAGTCTTCAATAATCGACTCTCCGCGCATCCTGACCCCGGAGGTGGGCACGCGGCGATAGGAGGTTGTCTCTGTAAAATTAAGTTTACTCGCGAATCCTTTGACCGATTTTCAAACACTTGAGCTTGTTTTAAAGCTTAGAGTATGCCTAATATGTGCTTTTTTACCGATTTGATTTATCTCTTTCCGCTCGGAAGATACAAGGTAGGAAACCTTACTTTTTGGATGACCCTCGTATCTAATGGCGCAAGATCGATATCTCCCGCTGCCTTCGTCGCGCTCCCATTCTCGCGATTTTCACGTTAAGTGTACATATGTATATACCAATCTCTTGCAAATTTAATCGTCTTTCGACAGAAGTGGCGGGATTTTCGATATTTTGAACAGAAAAAAAGTTATGAGCGAAAAATGGGGAAAAACCGTAAATTTTAGTCGTTTTTTTCAAAATGGCGGCCGGGGGGAGGGTCGGATCTGTCAGGCAAGTCGAAATTCGGATTCTACGACCCAAAAAACATAAAGTTAGCCCATAATTGCTAGTTCGACTAAACTTTCCCTCAAAAATCCTCTATTTCCTGGACTACAATAGTATTCAAGCAATGGTAAAAACTTTGACTTTTGGGGTTTTATCTAAACCAGAGGTTTAAATGAGGCAACGGTCTGATTGGTTCTTGTCACAGAATAATTTTATTTGGGAATGTATTGTTCCATTGGAGGTAGATCCATTTCTCATTGGCTCAGCCTCCTCAGGGTTGTGTTCTTATAGTCGCACCATGCGGTTTGCATTGTGATAAAGGGAGACTCAAGGAGATCCTCAATGTGAAAGGATAATTTCGTTCTCTTCCGCATGAAAAAACGTAATTACATTTCAATGTTGCCAAATTTCCCTTCGCTGATTGCTTATCCTGCGATTTCAAATATTTTTATAAGTGTAGAAGTGTGAAAAATGATGGGAAATGACTGAAAATGAGGTTCTATTTTCTACTTTCAATTCTCAATCGATTTAAAATTCAAGAGACACAAATGGACCGCGTTAAGTAGACAAGAACCAACCCACATCAGTTATTTCCAATTTCAAGTTTTGTGCGGATTTTGATATAATTGTCGGTGCTTTTCCTGCTCAGTGCGAAGCAAATTTCTTGCAATTTTCAAAGGAATCCGCACAAGGGTCTCTTGTAAATAATTAAATCTTCCAGTTGAATTTGGCATTAGCGGATGTGGCTTGGTTCTTTTCTCCTGAACGCGGTCCAAATCTGAACGCTTGCATCTGTGGCAGCGGTAGCCACATCGGAAATGTTTCCTTCTTTTCTTTAAAGTGCTATAATTATTATTTGGTGTTTTTTTAGGTGAAGATATGAATCTTGCGAAGGATCACAATCACGGGCTTTAACGCACCGTGATCGATCCAGTGATTATAATTGTTGATTTTCAGCACCACGTCTCCTCCAGATCCTTTTCATTCTCCTGTCGAGTGTTTATTGTATACCACTGGACGGAAAACTGACAAGGGTTTGTGGGAGATCCACGTCATTTTTTATCACCAATCGAAAATCATTAACTAAAGGTAATGAGAAAAATAAAAATTTTACGGAACCACATTTTTTGTAACTTTCTTCTCTAGTAGTAGTATAGCCATGGTTAAATATGAACGTCTAAGCAAATGTAAAATTCGCTGGCTGCTATACAGCTTATCAACTTTTCCATGTAATACAATTGAGAGAGTGAATTGTATTTTTACCTATTTTTTGATAAGAGACTGCTACTTGGGGTTATTTTACCTGTTTTCCTATTTTTATCTTCATTTTTTTCGGGTTCTTTTTTATATATACGGAACTAAAGTTACTTTTTTTTTGCATACTAATTAGTTTGATCATGAATCCTAGCTTTGCGTATGTTGCACCTAAGAAACCAAAACCAAATATTCATTGCAAATATTTCGTCAATAATTAAATTGAGTCTAAAAAGATCAAAAGTTTCAGAAATCATGAGAAATATTCTCACAATCCGTACAACGTGTACCCCTAGCTGTAAAAACTCAAACAAGGGATTTCTCGATCATATAAACAATCGTTTTTCATGAGCGGTCTTTTATATAAACGACGAATTTTGACGAATATTTTCCGTCACTATCTTGCACCTAAGAAACCAAAACCAAATATTCATTGCAAATATTTCGTCAATAATTAAATTGAGTCTAAAAAGATCAAAAGTTTCAGAAATCATGAGAAATATTCTCACAATCCGTACAACGTGTACCCCTGTAAAAACTCAAACAAGGGATTTCTCGATCATATAAACAATCGTTTTTCATGAGCGGTCTTTTATATAAACGACGAATTTTGACGAATATTTTCCGTCACTATCTCGTGAGAAGGTATGTAGCGATGTTTTAAAATGTCAGATGAACGTAAATATATTACAGGGCTTCAGTGTCGAGGCGTGAATGATCGATTATCGATATTTTCCCATGTTAAGCTGTGGTACAGAATCGATTATGAAGGTGTTCGTTGCGAACACAGTGTTAATCGATCCTTTTCCATAGGCTCAAACGGCAGACCAATCGATACATCGTCACCTTCCAGGCAAAGTATCACAAGCGCCATGCGACGCTTAAAAATTTCCGCCGCCATTATATTTTTTTGCGGAGAAATTGTTCAACGAAGCTGTCTAAAAAATTACACCGAATTTTCTTTGTGCTGCCGATAAAATTTAGTGAAATTTTCGAACAGATTTAACCAACAATTTCTCAGTAAGAAAATAAAATGGCGGCGGAAATTTTTAAACGTCGCATGGAGCTTGTGATACTTTGCCTGGAAGGTGACGACATCGCAATGCGCGCCAAAGTTACGAGTAAAGTTACGAGTTGGCGAGAGAGCGGGAACTAATATGGAAGGAAAATCGACAAGATATTTGCATGTCAAACATAATACGTGATAAACGCATCCACAGTGCACTCGAGGCTGAAACAAAAGTGACTCCCCGTTTTTAGATTGATTGAGGACAACTTAGCTCGGAGTCGCGTCGCGGCGAGGGGAGTCAGGGCTGGGAATGAGCAGGAATGAAGATGTGAGACGTTTGCCTACCGACTGAAATATTAAATAGGATTATAGATGCTAAGATTTGATAAAGCAAACATACTGACGGAGCGCGGAAAGCCAGTCGAAAACGGATGCCTGGCTGCCAATTCCCTCGCAGCTTTCAGCTTTTCGCGGAGTCATTGGTTTCAGCTTGCTTCTCTGAGGAAAGGACGAAGGGAAATTGAACGAAATTTTGGTCATGAGCCACGATCAGTCCCTCTTTTAAAGAGCATATCGACGGTGAAACTACCAAACCACGTATCTCGTTTGCGGTGTTTAAAAATCTACGCTCGCATTTTATTTTTTTGAGGTAGACCAAATCAATATCATTCCTTGAAATTTTCACAGAATTTTCTCCGCACGAAGAGGAAAAATCACAGAAATTTTCAAGACTGGACGTTAAGTAGTTTTTCATTTAAAAAATAAAGTATGACAGGAAGTCTGCGACGTCGCAAACCGAGATACGTGGTTTGGTAGTTTCACCGTCGATATGCGGGCTTATATGTAACAATGGCGGATGTGAAAAATTGCGTTTTCGAAACACGCTTAAAAAACTGTTTTTTTCACACAAAAATTGAATATGTTTGGCTCTGGCATAATTTACAGATCTCGAAGATCACATCTCAAGTATTTTCTCAAAATTTTCTCGATGCCAAAACAGTTTTTTGAATGTGTTTCGAAAAGGTCATTTTTACATCCGCCATTGTTAGATAGAAGTTCTCATATCGTGACAGAAGATCTCACGGGCAAGGTGTCTATAAGCCCGGAAGTAGTACTGATTTTTCAAGGGCGGTCCGGAAGCACTGAAAAATTGCGGACATTTTGCAAGAAAGTCCGGAATTTTTCTCATTTTTGTCGCAAATTGAGCGGGAAATTCAAATTTTTGAAATTTTTCGAATTTCTTCAGTTACAGGTATTGAAAAAGTACTGTAAAATACTGATTTTTGGCCAGCCTGTTTCAGCAGACACCCTGCACGGGGAAAAAGCGCGAGGTTGTTGGATGTTATGGACATTTCCTATTAATTGTGGTATTACTCCAAAGAACATGAAATATTAAGCCGCTACAGCTATGAGTAAAGCAACAGAGAGTTTCCGTTATGTATTGAGCAACTATTACTGCTCCCAAGCCGCACACGTTGCGTATCGAGATATTGAAGGCTAACTGGTTGGAGCAAGTTGGAAAATTTCTTTATTAAAAGTAATATCAAAAATGAGCGTTTATTTCCCCGGTTTTGATTTCAGCCATCTATTTTTTCCATTTTTAATATAATATCGATACAAATACAAAGAAAATGACTGGTCCTTTAGACAAGGTATGAATTAAAGCACAAGGACCAAGCAGTGGTTTTACTTCAAAATCCTACAAGGAAAACGAATCGCACAACGGAAGTCTGAAAATCAATCTCTCACTGAAAACAAACCAACGAAATTTTGACACACTTTCAAAACCTCTGTTCAATTCACTAGATTTGCCCGGTAATTATTTTTTACTAACCTTCCTCTGTTAGGCTGCCGAAGTCCTCAAATTAATCCCCTGGACCGTCACGTAATTCAGAGAATAAATACACTGAAGAAAGAGAATGGTAACATCTACTACAAGTCTACTTGATTTTTTACACAGTGATACTATTTAGTGAAAATAACCAAAATTACGGTAGTATTCACCAGAGCTCTAGTGATACAATAATACGGTAAACGCTACCATAGAGTCTGGACCGTACCATACGTGTATCACTGTGTCTGAGTATGGTAAAATCTACCATATTTGTTTTTCAGTGTAATATAATTCCCCGAAATAATTCCCGAATAATTCGTTTGAAACCCGTCGACGAGCTGACAACAAGCGCCGGATGGAAATTCACTCGAGTTAAAAGCAATTCAGTCGGTAAGTTAGTTAGTAATTTCTAGTTTTTGATGTTTTGTTCATTTCAATATTTAAGCTTCGAAGTCGGTCTGGGGGTGGCGGGGGAGGGTGGCACCACCCTCGCATCCCTGTTCTCTGTCTGCGCCGCTCCCGCATCTCTCCGTCTTTTTAGCGTCTCTTTTTATCAAGACTGTTTATTCTTGGTTAGTTAAGCACATAATCTCTTTTGACAAATTCTGAAAGCTCCTTTCAACCTGTATCTGCAGCGCACTTGCCGAATTGATGCTTGCGTCACGCGACCATCATTCGTCAGCCTCGACGGCGGGAACTTGGGTTTCCACAACCCGAATCAGCGGACTGATTATTGAAATTGATGGACAAAGCTATAGACAAAGAAGACATTGGGAGTATGGAGCAATCCTATTGGCTCCTATAGGCAAAGGGAGGAAATGATAGACTAACTCTCGGGTCTCTCGTGGGTTGCCGTTAGTTAGTCCATCACCTACCTCATTTGTCCATTGAAACCACCCGCTTCCACCAATAGGATCTCTCCATGTCTCTTTTTTCTCCTTTGTCTATCAATTTCAATAATCGGCCCGCAGAATGGAACCTCATTATGAGTGCAGCGCGGACTCCAGTTTACTATTGAAAGTACATTGTGTGGCGCAGTTCAGATACGACGTACGTGCCATCAGTTTCCCTATGCTCACAAGCGTTTTTGAGAAAGGGCTAGAAATTGTAGTTTAAAAATAAACTTCTATCTCAATTTGGAAAAACGTTACAGGGGTGGTCAGTGACTTTTGGATAACCCTGTATAAGATCATAGACCTGTATAACATGTCACGGGATCATATCAAGGTTAAAAATTGTAACCATTACTTACACAGGTGACTCCTCCAGTATGCCTTTCCTTCTCCTTCTGCAACATGAGGGGGCGGCGACTGGCCACTAGCAGGTGTGTTCAGCAGTGGGGAAAAACTAAAGTCAATGTTTCATACAGAACATCTGCTTCTTCAAGTTCAAAAAATATTTGTTTGAATTTGTCGGTCACAACCCTGTTTACTTCTCTCCAGGTTCTTTCAATTCTGACATTATGAACACTTCTACCTTTGATGAAAGGGTTCTTCACATTTTCTTGGTTCTCTAACATGATCCGCTCAACTCCAACTCCAGGGGAGTAAGATCCCCTGACCAGTGGCTTGATTGCTGGCACCGTCTGCGCTCATTCTGTAAAGTATGTAAATAAAACAATTATACCTGAGATGTTCAAAAGTACCTACTGCAAATAGATATCCCACAAAAAAACCCCTTGAGAGGGTGCCATTTGGACGGCAATAACCAAGAGAACTTGACAGTCACGATTTTACAGATAAACATATCGACGATGTAAGTCGACAATCACTTTATTCGATTTTTGGCGGTTTTGAGTTAGCGGCAGAAATGAATTTGGATCGAACATGTATCAAAAAAGTGACCCGAACTCGGCGCACACCGGGCTCAGAACTCGTCGAGCAGAACATGGCGCCAGCTCTCCCATTTACATTACGACTCTATGTACTCTATGATGAGTCAACGGCTTCACTTGCACTGTAAAAGAATTTTAAAATTGTAAGAAACAAAAGCAGGATTTGTCCTCAATAAAGTGCAAACGATCGTATGATTTGACACGATCTACTGATCTAGCCTAATTGTAAAATGTTGTTCAATCGGACGAATACAGCCAAAACCGCCGAACTGTATCGAAAGAAATTTCCCTTTTAGAACCAAACTTTTCCAATCAGAAACTAAAATTCTTAGCTTGTAAATAAAAAACACTATCTGCATCTGCATAGGAAACTAATTGCACAATTGCCGTTTCTAAAAGTAGATAGAAATTGTAGTTCCCGATTGCAAAAAATAGTCAAATTCTCCGACAGAATTCTCATCAAGTCAACCGGAAGTATCTATAAATTGGTCGACTTTTCATTGAAATATCCGAGTTACCGTTTAAAATAAGGAGATTTACTTCTTACTTTAGGCGAGGCTTTCAGAGAAAATCTGTTTTTACGTTGGCTTGATCACATGGCGACTTATGTCCATCCGAGGTTTTTATAGGTTTATATCTCAGGTTTTGATTGAACTTTGACAATCTATAATTCCTCCGAATGCATTAGGTAAAAATTGAAATTACAACGACCTACGGCCAATATTTCACCTTTTTTGTTTGTTGTGTGCTCAATACGTTAGGGCTCAGAACATAGCGCTGTTATGCCCAACATAGAAGAAACTAGGCCCTTTTTGCAAAGTCGAAGATTTAATTCGGGAATGTGTATCATTCAATTTGATCAATTTCTGCGAATGTCTTTAAGGAGTGTGAACGTTTTTATGAAAGCCGAAGGATTCACGCAATCAAATTTTCCGCTCTGATCCTGTGCCCTGAAAACATTTTCTCAAAACGTCCTTTCTGAGCAGCTGCTGCGGAAAGGAACCTTGACCGACACGCATAGTGCACGAATTGTGGGTCCAACTAAGTGTCGTCACGAGAAATTCCTTTAATTTTTGCATATACAATGGCCGCTGCACTTCATTTCCACACATATTTCCGCCCGATTTCATTACCACACAATTTTACGTTTTTCATTTCCACACACTTTCATTACCACACAGTTTATTCTTCTGCACCATTTGGCAACATCTTGTAGCGCGCTGCGAGAATATAGAAAAGAAATACCGGTACAAGTTATAAAAATCTCGCCCAATTCATGCAGAAATTGTAGAGTCGTAATATATTTATATGTATAGTAAGCGTGGGTAGCACAAAGAATTTCCGACTCCAAATCAGCCTGCTTCGGTCTTTTCTTGAATACTTCATCCTTCAAAACAGATTTTATTTTAAGAGCAACAATGCTCTGGTTGTCACAAATTTTCTGAACTGCCTTGTGTATGTTTGGTTGAGGGTGGTAAAATTCATTATCTAATTTACTATTGTAGCTCTCTACTCCGTTGGTGGTTGTAAATTGAGAGCTGGTAAATGCGCAAGCCCACATTGTTGGGGGGAAACCGTGAGGTCTCAAGAATATAATTCCTCTGAAGATAACCTGCGAATTTAAGACACTCAGGATGGGGAGCTATGGATAAAAGCTGTTGAAAAGCAGAAATGACGTCACCAGGCTGGAGGTAAGAAAGGCAGAAAACGGATTGCAACCAAACTTTGATTTTAGCAGTTCTTGATTTGCATCAGTTTTAGAGTAGTACGCATTTCTTAGTAGAGGCATTTTTTGTATTTTCCGCCACCAACTTTGGCCTAAATAGAATTTGCAAGCTTTAATAATGATTTTTAAAAATTCCTTCAATGTTGCGCACAGGCAACACGCATATCCATAAAGCACGAATAGTTGTATCAAAGGCAAGGCTGTGTCATCAACACCTATAGTGCACTAATAGTGGGTCCTAGCAGGTGTCGTCTTTCGAAATTCCTTCAATGTTGTGCATAGGCAATAAGCATATCCATACAGCACGAATAGTTGTATCATGGCTGTCATCGACAATCATCCTATATTGCGCGAATAGTGGGGCCCAAGCAAGTGTTAATGTTGCCTTGAGTAACTCCTTCCATCTTTTGCATATGCAACACGCACACCCATAGATCACGAATATCGTTGTATCAAGGCTTTGTCGTGAGAAACGTGGGGACAATATTGTAGGACCTCGAATTTCATTTCGTCGTCCCTTCCACGAAATAACGTAACCTTCATCACTGGTGTCAAATTTCCACTCTCAAATTGAATTTTTGAAGAGAATCTTGTACATTTCTAACTGAATAATTCACTTATTTTTCTCCTGATCCCATGCAAAAATCAGGAAAATCTTGGACAAAATTTGCACAGGTGCATTCACGTAAAAAATTAGATTGTTTGATATTTTGAAAGTTTTTCCATTTAGGACCCATGTTGATGTTTTCTTTAAAAAAATTTGGTTTTAACCTTTTCTTCTTGATCTCCTAGTTATCCTCGAAGAAATGGGAAATATCCAGGAGATCAGGAAGAAAATAAAACATCATTAAATTTTTTTAGTAGAGTTTGCAATCTCGGAATGGAATTAAGTTTCTTCACGGAGAAAAAAACTTCGTGCGTGGGACCCGAAGTTGAGGTCGTATGGACCTCTCAAGTTATCGGATCGCGCACCCGAAAACCTGAGGTCCACCTGCCAAAGTCTGGGTCAAACATTTGAAGTTCTCCGGTATTTACCGAAGGGTTCGGTTCACACATCTGAAGCACTCCGGTACATACTGAAGTACTTCAGATGTTTGACCCGAACTTCATTAGATGGACCTTAAGTTTTCGGAGAGATCCACACGACCTCAATTTCGGGTCCCACGTACGAAGTTTTTTTCTCCGTGAAGAAACTTATTTCCACTCCGAGATTGCAAAATCGACTCGAACAATTTAATGATGTTTTCTTTTCATTCCTGATCTCCTGGATATGTCCCATTTTTTAGAGGATAACTAGGAGATCAAGTAAAAAATATACCGGAAACAGCGGTAAGCGCACAAATCCGTAGTTTCTCGCACGAACACGGAGAAAAAAACTTCGTGCTTAGGACCCGACCTTCAGTAGATGGACCTCAATTTTTCGGATGCGCGATCCGAAAACTTCAGAGATCCATACGACCTCAAATTTCGGGTCCTAAGCATGAAGTTTTTTTTCTCCGTGTTCGTGCGAGAAACTACGATTTGTGCGCTTACCGCTATTTCCGGTATACAGAAAAAGCTCGTTAGGACGAAATACGGTTAAGACGAAAATCCGCCTAAGACGAATTTTTTTTCGGTCCCGTCAATGTAAAAAAAATACGGATAAGACGAAATTTCGAAATTTTGACCCGTAACCAAATTGAAAACTGTATCGTCAACGCCATTTTATTGTCGCTTATGCCGAAAAGTTTCTTCTTAAGCGCAGTCGCTGCTTATGCCGAAAAATTTCGTCTTAAGCGGAGAACGGTTAAGACGAAAAGCCGCTTATGACGAAATTTTTTTCGGTCCCTTCATTTTTCGTCTTAACGAGCTTTCACTGTATTTTCCTCGGAGAAGCGACACCGCTGGAATCGGCGAGCGTCGACAAGGTTCCCGGGGAAAAATCAAACATTCACAATCATCGGCTGGAAATGACAAGTGGCGGAATGGCGCTAGGAATCGGCGAGTAATTAAGACAAACATTATTCCCGGAGCGGGGCGGCGTCTTTGCCGGCTCAAAGCCCCCGTCTCGGGATCGAAGTCGAACGCCCGCGAAAGAACAGAAATAATTACGGCGGCACCCGCGTCAGCCGCGGATGAAAACAAAAAACGCGAAAATAAAACAACCACCGTTAAATCAAATCAATGATGCCCGCCCGAAAGGGAAACGTTATTCGAAGATTCAAACGCGTCGTTTGCTCATGCCATCCCTCCTACAACGCACGTAGTTGCCGTCATGTTACACGGAAAGAAATTAAATGTTGATTTAGCATTTATACTGTTAAAAAGATATCCGACAAGTTTCAAATGCTGATTTTACATTTTAACAAATGCTTACGTAACTACGCCCATTGCAAAACGTACAAATTAAAATGATATGTTAGCATTTTTTTATTGTAATATCAGCGTTTGAAACTTTTCGGACATCTTTTTAACAGTAAAAATACTAAATCAACATTTAATTTTTTTCCGTGTATAATATACACTAAAATGGTTTGCACGGAAAAAATTAAATTGCTTATTTATCAATTCCATAGCTAAAAAAAGCGACTGTAATATTTCAACGTAGATTTTTTAACAAAAAAATGCAACTTTAACCACTATTGTAAGCTAATTTAACCACGGGGGTGGTTAAAGTAGCATTTTGTGTCGTAAAGTCTACATTGAAACATTGCAGTCACTTTTTTTTAGCAAATTGAATTATGAAATCATCAATTCAATTTTGTCCGTGTGCTTTTTAGCACCTGGGATGTCAAAAATGTGTCTGGTGATACCAAGATGTTGCCTTGACTGCCCACGCAGTTTTTGCACTCACAGGATGTAAAGTTAACTTCGGGGGCAGTAAAGGTTATCAGCTGATACAATTATGCATTAACAGCCCACGCGCAGACTTGGCGTATTGTCTACGTTACCGAAACTGTTACATTATACAGAATAAGTACTTCAATGTTGACTACATTAACATCTCTACCGCTCAGGTTTTTTTTTTTTTTTTTTGGTTGAAAAATTTTTTTCACCCTATTTTTAGCTTTACTGGAAAACTTAGCAATCACTAAAGTTGCTTTACTGAGTTTTGATATGTTTTTCTAATTACATCTGAGTTGGCTCTAATTAATAACTTCACGTCAGTTCTTTGGTGACAATTCTCGCGGAATTTCCAAAAAAAACTTTCTCCTTTTCGTCTTTTTCTTTTTCTCTCTTCCCTTTTCACTTCTCTGTCCTCTACGCCTCCCTCTTTTTCATCCTCTCCGCTCTCTTTTGCTTCATTATTCCCTTCGACAAACGCCGGAGTTATCAGGTTTCCTGAAGACGATTTTTTTCTTCAAAAATTTTAAAAGCACGGTTCGAAAACAGTGTTACGAGAGTTGCAGGGCTCATAATAGTTGACTAAGCACGGGAATAAGGGCGTTTTCGAAAGAAGCGTGGATCTGGTGGAATCAAACGGTTTTTCCCCTTTGCGCGGGCCGCTTTGCGCCGCGTCGCGTCGGCTTGAAGAGGCTCTAGTGCGAAGTTCGCGCACACAATCGCGAGTGCCTCGGCAATTTAACCCATGCAACCGAACGGAATTAATCCCGCGAATACCGGGTTCCTTGCCAGCTTCGATAACGAAAGTCACCCTCCGTGTAATATCGGCAGCAGAAACATGGTCCCAATGAACTCTCCTCTCTGAAAAGACCAAACTCTAACATTGAAATTTCCAAGTTCAAAGACCCCCATCTCTTCACCGAGAAAAATCGGGTTCTTTATCACTGTAGTACCTTGATACGTCGCACAGTGAAACGAGTATTTGGAAGGAGTCGGACGTGAATTTTTTGACAAAAATTGTTAAATTTTACGTTCCCCTCGTCAGAATTCTAATTTTAATGGATGTTTTTCATAGGAAATTTTACGAGAAAACCAATGGATCCACTTTTAAAACACCAACATTTCATATTGATGAAGATGTACGCTTTTAAAGTTTTTAAAGTATGTCCGACCTCTCCTATTGACTCGATCCACTGTGCGTCTTCTCCCGGACGAAGGAACATAACTATATACCATGGTTGCCCAATTGACTCAAACAATTAATTTACTTTACAAAAATGTACTTCAGGAATTGGTATCAAAATTTTCCTGATTTTTGCATGAAATTTACTGAAAAATCACTTAAATTTTCCAGCAGAAATGCCCAAGATTCTCCTGGTTGATTTGCAATTTGCGAGGAAAAATTTGGCAACATTGAAATGTCGTCACGTTCTTTCGTGAGGGAAACGACGAATAGTGAAAAATAACACATTATTATCCGTTTGCGATTTTCAATGATGAAAAGTGCTTGAACACACAACCTGGTACTTATTGATCTCGTCGAGTGAATCTTTGATTCTCGCCCTGTGTGGAGGAGAACCAATTGTTCTTAAATTATTCATTCTTGGAATACTGAAAGCTGAAAACGGTCACCATATTCGTTTGACGTACGATCTGGTTCACAAGAGAACCTTACCATGTTACGGGAGCTGGGCCGGATTTACTGACTTGCCGTCCATGGACCGTCTGTATTTTGCCGCCCCTTCTTATTCGTTTTGAAACATCAATAGAGTGAATGTGCCGGAGGAGGAGGGGTGCATAAGACGCGTTTATTCGTGTTGGGCTTATTTTTTGTGAAAGCCCTGTCAACACTAGCAAAATTTCACGGAACTTTGCGCGAAAATTAAGTTCCGTGAACCTATCTCTGTGTGGACGAGGCCTTTCATTTATGAGGAAAGAACGAAAAAAGTACGAAGGAATAATTACACGAATGTGGCTTAATTTCCGCTATCGCGCTAACCGCACTGTTTGGCGCAATGTGTGAAGTATCCCTACGGTCTAGTAGGCGCTATGCGTTTTGCGCCGACCGCTGCTGATCGCACTGTTTTTGACGCAATGCGTGAAGTATTCATGCAGTCTTGTAGGCACCATGAGTTTCACGCCAACCGTTGCGCTGCTGACCGCACTACGTTTGACGCAATGCGTGAAGTATTCATGGAGTCTTGTAGGCGCTAATATGCGTTCCATGCTGACCAGCGCGCCGAGGGCCTCTCCTTTCCATCTCGAGTCCTCGTCATCATTGCTCTCTGCGCCGCGCCGCGCCGCTCCGCAGGTCAAATTGCGTGTTTGGTTTCTCTCTCAACTAGACTGATGAAAGGCGCTGTCTCTCGTACCGAAAGACGAACAAATTAGAAATTACTATACTTTAACTCTCA
Source organism: Bemisia tabaci (assembly GCF_918797505.1). Taxonomy (NCBI): domain Eukaryota; kingdom Metazoa; phylum Arthropoda; class Insecta; order Hemiptera; family Aleyrodidae; genus Bemisia; species Bemisia tabaci. The sequence goes on along the minus strand of NC_092794.1, from coordinate 10,377,671 downwards.
GGAAACTAGAGATTTTTTCGCCCTTTCTTGTTCGTAATTTTTTTTCTGAATCAGATTTCTTTCTTGACACCTGCATTTAAAAAAACAACATTTGCCGCCATGTGGCCACCCCCTAAATTCGGCCCTATACGAGAGCACGCTCACAGAATTAAAAATCAACTGCAAAAACGCGCATACAGAAAAAAAATCGCATAAAATAAAAAATTTCGTGGAAAAACATCGTATGAGCTATAAAGTTTTTCCAAAGGTGTGCGGCGAAGATCAACGACAAAGAAACGTTTTCGGACTTGGTAAAAATGTTTTTGAGCACCGCCGCAGCCTGAGGGGTTGTATCGAACATTTCGCTCGAGCCGTGGTTGATCGTGCTCGTGCTAAGGGAAATGCCGCGACGTTGTTCGAGAGTCGTCAAATGTCTTCCAATCTGAAAGCAAGATACATGGTTTGAGAGTTTCACCGTCAAAGTGCTTATTCAGAAAACGTTCGTTGTTGTTGTGGTTAGGTTCAATACATTGTCATCAAATTTGAGAAGTCATATTGAGGCCATAAGTATTCGTGCATGGTTTATACCATGATCAGTTTGAAATCATTAGGTCACGTTGTGCAGTTCAAAAGAGCTTCACATTTTCCAGTTAAAAAACCCTTGTGCAGGAGTAAATAAATAAGTAACGATTCGAAGCTCACAGCGTTTGTTTCTGAAATTTGCAAGCCATCTTATCTGAGACTAAACTTCCAGATCAGGCAAGAGGACACCTTTAACAATTGCTGTTTATATGATAATCCTTAAGACAATATTTAATGCTACTGTCACGAGTAAATGTATTACTTATAATCTTGTATTATTTACTTTGAAAGAGTGATTTTCTCATCGTACACTAACAAGTGGGAAAGCGCCGAAGTCTAACCTCAAAGCCTAAGATAATTATCCATTAAATTTAATGTTTGTAAGGATTAAATACATTGTAATTTTAGTTAGCGATGCAATTTTCTTTTGAGAAAGTAATTCAGAAACTCACCTGTAATACATGTAAACCTCCTCGATCCTCTTCCTTCGATTTCCGATTTGCCTTGATCAATTCACTTCACATCACACTCACACTCCTCACACCATTACAGCTACATTGCTACTGACGTACACGATCTGGAAACATAAAATATTCGATTAATTCAATCGCAAAAAAGACCCTCCTCCATTATTGAGTCAGACAAAACTACAAATCTGATTTGATCTTTATGTATGACGTCGGCTGCTGACGGAATCTAATTGGTCTTTCGGTTGTGGGCATGATCCATCTATCTTCGTCAGTCGTGTCCGATACCAAAATGACATTTTTCTCCGCATGACGTCACCATTACTGCCGCGAAAATTAGAATTGTCGGAAACAATGCTTTTCTTATGGGAGAGAGCAAATTTTTTTAATGAATCATTTAAAGAAGAGTATCGTTCTGGGATTTTTTCGGCCTCGCCTGGATTTTGCTGAATGTTTCATATTTTGAAAGTACTAGTCCTTGGTAGACTTGCCAAATATATTACCGCACGGAGCCCATGCATAGGTGCGAAAACGCCTCAAACCTAGAATCTTGGCATCGAAAAATAGATATTTTCGGCCACTTTCTCGACTGTTATCATTCATTTAACAGATGATTCCTATGTATTTTCTGCGTACTTTCCGTTCCTGGCCTTTTCAAAGGCCTCCGATAATTTCAAAGGGGCCTTATTGCCCATTGTTGCCATTTTTGGCCCATTTTTAGAGGTTTTTTCAATCTAACTCATGCAGAAATCAATTGACACTAAGAACCGTCCACGTTTTTGTGAAGAACGCCAAAAAATGAGTAAAAGTTGTTTAGTACATCTTTTTTCTACGTTTCCCTTGAAATTTTATGATGATTTAGATCGGACCGCAATTTAAATTCTCTGAGAAATTGAAGGCTAAATATCTACAGACTTTCCTGAAAATTTACATCCTATCCAAAGAAATTTGGCAACGTCTGAAAGTTCATCTATACGGCGTTTTTCTGCCAAATTTTAGTCGTAACATCGATTCGTGGCGCGATGAAATCCTCCTTCTTGTTGTGAATCAAAAGTTCGTAGCTGTAATGAAATTCTTATTGTACCAGGTTAACGATTTTTTTTTCCTTTTTTTCTTTATTAAATATATACAGTACTACAAAATACATGTATTAACCCTCTTTGTTATAACTTATGAACTATTTACAATAATATAATGGGTGGGCTGGAGTGCAACAACAAAAAAACACACAGAAATCGGCACCAATTTTTTGCCATGGGATTAAAGGTATCTCATGCGGCGTTATGGGAGGTTTCCCATTATTGTTTGAGTGTTTAATGCATATGTAACATTGATAAACTAGATTTTGTAGATCAGCTTTTAAAAAGGGCCAGTACACCACATTTTTGGCTCTTAAATATGATGATACGAAACCTTGATGACCTTCATGGATAAGTTGCAGAATCTCCTTTTGCAATGTTTTTGGTACAATTAAACTATCTAATTTAAACACCATATCATTATAGACAGTTACATCAACAACAAAACACAATAAAACAACAACAACAACAAAAAACAGGCTCATAATAAAATCGAAAGCGCTGAGGCTCTCTCTTTTAGAATATGTGTTAAACCATCGGCAACAATCGATTCTGGGGGAGCAGTCTGTTACGCCTAGAATCGACTCATCAGCATATAGTTAAGTAGAGGAAACCAATGCCAATTCGCAAGAGTCGCCCGTGAGTAATATCATTGAGAAAAATTTTTCTCCGGCAGTTTTCCACTACGCCGAGGAAAATTCGCATGGCATTAACATACGTAATCGTTCCGACCAAGAAAATTTTAGTTGTGACGCTAAGAGTTTCCTTATCTCACTCTTACCCGAAACATTTTATCACAACAAGCAAATTGTATTCCCCAAGCCTAAAATTTCACCTAGCGTGATACTCGGCTTCATTTACACAACGGGAAACAACATAGAAGACGATTTTTTTCGGTGTTACGAACCTAATGTTTCTCATTGAGTTCCATCTCAGTCAAGTGTGAGGCAAGCTCGTGCTGGTCTGTGCCGCGCTCTGGTGACTGAACGGGAAACCACGGAAGCACAGCTTAATACCTCTCTTTCTCATTCGCTCCTCACTCCGCCAGCGGCCGCCTCAGCTTGCTACGGGAGTCTATCCGCACCTCACCTCTCCGTAGAATCTCACAAGGAGTTGGATCTGCGGTTGGATTTGCGGGAACGAATCTACTTACCGGCCTCTATGAACGTTCGACTTACTCTAAACAAGCGCGAAACTCCTCCAGAACTGCGATGCTCTAAATTCGCCGCTAAAATATACACACTCGTGGATGAAATAAGAGCTGGAAGCCTTTCGAGTATCTTGGGAAGAGGTTATTGGCAACTTCGGGCTGGGTCTACTATCCAGTGGCGAGGTGTGAATGATCGAATATCGATATTTCCCCGTTTGAAGCTATGATAAAGGATCGATTATAATAGTGTTCGTCGCGAACACCCTGCACTGGTGAAAAAACCCTCTTGGACCAATGCCGCATTGCATTGACTTAAGAGTGCAGTTTCGTGTCGCCGGATTTAAGAGTCTTGAACTCTTGTTTCAAGCGGATTTTGCATTGATTTAAGCGGATTTTGCATTGAATCAAGCGGATTTTGCATTGAAACAAGAGTCCAGACTCTTAAATCCGGCGACAAGAAACTGCACTCTTGAACCAAGAGGTCTTTTTACCAGTGTGTTTATCGATCCTTTTGCATGCGTTTGAATGGGAGATCAATCGATACATCGCAAAGCATGCCACGCCTTTGGTTTAAAGCGCTTATCACAGCTTACATTCTCACAAAATTTTCGGGGATTCTTAAGCTTGATTTAAAAGTTAATGATCCGGATGAATTTGGGGTTCTAATACGTTGATTTTGAACTGAGTCTCCTAATCACTGGGTAACATTCAACAGGTATACCTAGTGCTTTTGAAATTTGACACAGATCACATTATTTATCCGTAACAGGTGATTTTAACTGGACCTTGTGGGCCCAGAAATTCTGCTCTTATCATTTATTTTTTCGAAATCGGTTCGGTTACTAAAGTTGTAAAGTACTAATGACTAAAGTTCATGTGTTGCATTATTCTGAACAACGGATAATTCAGTCAATTTCAGGAATATTGATGCCTAATCTGGATGTACACGAATCAGAAACTGCACCACCTTCTCTGTTTTTGACCACGTATCCTAGCTAATTGTACAGGAGAAAAATTAAGCACCACTGTATTAATTTTCTCACTGAAATGTTATGCGCGCGAAATACTGTGGATTTATAATAATTTCCACGCTCAATTCAAAAGTGAGAAAAGTTCATATGCACTCGTGAATTGGCTGTATTTCGCTAAAGGAAACCCTATGAAAACGCATTTGACGACAAGGAATTAAGTGCACGCGTACGGTTTTTACTTCCCTGTCTAATTAATTTTACAATTTCTACGAAGCACACTGATGCAACTTTCGCGACCAAATTTCGTGAGGTGTATTCTTTGCTCTCCATATCCAAACTATCACGGGCTTTAGAGATACTTTCACATACTGCATCACTTTTTCGAACTTGCATATCAGTTGACTACGATGACAAGCTTCCGGAAATGCACAATATTCGCATTTTTTCGTTGGATTCCATTCAATGATTATTATTTTACCTGTGGAAAACCTCGTAGCTCTCTGAGTTTAAATCTTGCAAATTGACGATGATCAGCTTTACATGCGATCATACTTTTTCAACGGTTTTGTTTGTTTTTTCATGGAATACGAGCTAAATTTCCCCTTAAATTTTGTATAACACTTTTTCGGCATTTTTGACTGCCCCCCTAGTAACGCTGTTGTGACGTAGGTCCCATCTTTTATCACGTATAAAGAAAGTGTCGTAACGCACTCCTCGCCCCCCCCCCCCCCCACGAGCGTTATTTGGACGTATTTCTGCCAAACAGAACTATGTGCATTAAGACGTAAGTCCTGAGACCCACAAGCATAAATGCATAACAGGGCTCACAATCACAATGCACATAGTTCCGTTTGACAGAAATACGTCCATTTAAATTAGGGACGGCCACCTACCGCTGAATGTGAACTACTTCGATATCTTTTGGAATCTTTTCAAGTTGACTACCTTTGATGGTACCTCTCACGCGGGTACCTTGGCCTTTCGCATTATTTTTGATTAAAGGCAGTGATTAATTGATTATTTTTTAGGCAGTCTTGGCAACCGAGGGCATTGTAGCCGACTAGAATGTAAGATCATAGACTCGTAAGCCACGCCGACAATCACAATTATCAAGATGCCTTAATTAGCACTGGCAAAATGATGCTCAGATCATCTTTGCGCGACAGACCCTCCCACCCGCCGCCCCTCCCCCCCGCGCGCCCGTCCACTACTTTATTTTCGTTTCTCTGTGTGCGTTCGCTGTGTGCTTAGCGCGGGGTCTCAAACTCAGGGTTCATTAAATCATAGAGCATTTATTGCTATCATTTCTCTATTATAAAGTGTTCGCTTCTTCCCCGCCGACTATTGCCAACTCCTCGAGTTGTGATGATTTCTCTTTGCACTTGCGTTCGTCGGAAATGATTCCTAGCCGAGATACGTCATAATTCATCCGGGGAGCCCTCGGGGTCCCTCGAGACAGTCATCAATACCCTTTGTGTCTCCGCTGCCTCTCCCCTCGACTCCCTCCGCGAGATAATTATACGGAGGTCTTCTGGCTATCAGACCGAAATTTGCGCCTGAGAAATTTTCTCGGTGGCTGTCGCCGTACAGTGGATCGAATCAATGCAGAATTTGCACGAAAATTTTCCGTTACTCCATTTAAGAGTGCTTAGGAAACTGATCTCGCAGTATTTGTTATAATTTTTTCCGGATATCGGAAATAGTATAAAAATGGATTTCAAACTGAGAAAATGCACCGCCTAATGACGTCATCTTGCGGTATTTCCCATTACATCTTATGTATTTTAACAGATTAAGTAATTTTGTCATATCTCCTTCCATAATTGACCGATTTATGCAATCAGTTCACTCAATAGGATCAACATAAACACTAAATTCATCGAATTTCAGACACCTGCAAATTCTCCATCTCAGAGGTTGGACTTGATATTTTTGACTAAAACTGCAAATTTGGTTGTTTATTGCGTCATATTTCAAACTTTAAGGGGCGCTTCAAGATGAAAATTTTACGAGGAAACCATTGGAACCACTCTCAGAATTTCAAAGTTTTGTATGAGCGGAGTTTCAAGCGTTTAAAGTCGCCAAATTTTGTCCGACCCCTCCCATTGTGCGTCGACGCGGGAAAATCGACTATTCCGATTTAATTTCGTTTCGCGACTCGTCGGAAGTTTTTGTGCTCGACACTAAATATAAACGGCGGCCATAAAACGGCTCCCGATGATTGCGGCCTAGACGATGGCCGGAATGATGGATCGCGATCCGCTGTGTATGCCGCGGAATAAGCGGAATTCTAATTTTATATTTGATTAATTTTCCGGAAATTTCAATAATGCTAAAGGAGTTTTATGACTCTCATCTGCGCGGGGTCAAAATTTCCCGAGGAATGCGAATCGACACTCGATCGAGATCACAGCTCCTCTAGTTCCTCTGACTTCCCGAATTTACGGTCAAGGGCCGCCCACAATGATACAGAAACCGCGAATTGGAGGTGGCCTTCGGAAAAGCGTTCGCCGCATGAAGCGGTCGTTCGATTCAATCGGTGGCCAAGAAGTCCATCCGAGACTGCCACGCTAAGGATAAACGCCGTATGAACATTCAGGCTGGTCGATGTTTTCAAGAGTCTAGACTCTAGATCCAATGTGTTTTTTTTCCAGTGTAGGGTTGCTTTTCACTGAAAAAAAAGAATCTTAAATTTGCCGCCAAGAAGTATTTGTTCTTAAATCCAGAATTTTGCCGGTTAATATAAACTACTTTTTTGCTTAACCCAAGCATTCTTCTTCTTGTATTGAGAAAAATTCAGCTTAAAGCAAGATAAAAAAATTCTTGGCGGCAAATTCAAGAATCATCATGCTTGAGCCAAGCTCCTTTTTTTTTCATTGTTGACCAGCAGCCTGATTGTTGAAATTTTGTATTTGTCGGGATGACATAGATGACATAGGTTAAAAGGCGGAGCGTGACTGGTCGGCCATGTCTTATCGCTGCTTTGTCGTGCCTTTGTCAGGTGGAATGGACGACATACTGTCGGAAACTTAAGAGGTGCCGTTAGCTTGTCGTGAGTTCAACCCGACATAGGCACGACAAAGCTGCGATAAGACATAGCCGACCAATCAAGCTCCGCCTTTTAACCTTAGTCATCTATGTCGTCCCGACAAACAAAAAATTCTACAATCACGCTACTGGAGGACTCAATGGGGAACCATGTTTTTTTTTAAAAATAATTTAAAATCCAACTTATCCGTAAACGAAGATCCGTTTTTCCTCGCGCTCTTTTCAGCGGTTTTCCGGATCGTTACGCGGCCTATCCGCTCCTCCGAAAAACAACGCGATCCTCCCAGCCCACCCGCCCCCTCTTAATCGATACAAGTCGAAACGCGGGCAATTACCGGAACACTTAAGTGGAAACGACAAGGGCGCTACATGCACATTCGAGCAATACGCCGCTCTCCATTTTAATCTTGAAGAAGACTCAATCCCCCATCTCCGGCGGCGGGGAGAGCGGGGATACGTGGAGCCTCCCCCTCCTCGCCCGCCGATCGCGGCATTTTCATTAAATTAAAGCGGAGACAAAAATATAACTCGAGATTCGAGCAGCCGAAAAAGAGGAAAACCTCGGTGGAAAAAAAAAGAAATCAATGGGGATGCAAACAGTGATTTAGAAGCGCCTCAGGAAGCTCCGGGAAGGGGCTTTAAGTGGAAAGAGAAAAATTATTTTCCGGAACCTCGGAAAATTTTGCACCGACCGTGAAAGTACACGACGCGTCGGTCGACCGCCAACGCCGTTGCTAGATTAGCCTTGATTTTTCCTTTTTGAAGCCTGGAATGAGAACGATTTGATACGGAGGAGGTTAGTTAACTTACTCTTTTCATAAATATATAATAAAAATCACCTTTATACCGTGCATTATATTAATTTTAGTTACATTTATACGTACACTCGAGGCCTCTTGGAATTATCTCATTTTCAAGAAGGCTACTAAAATGAACACTATATCAAGTACATGATTACTATGATGATCCGTCGAAAAGTTCTTATAGACCTGAAAAAGAGCTTCGCAAAGCTTAAAATGCGCATCGTTTAGACATCTTAGTTCAAAAAATATCGGGACTAAGAAAGAAAACGCGTTCATACGCTATTTGCTTGATGAAGTAATACCAGACAGACATACCAGAATAGATCAAACAGGTTCCTCTAGATAATTTCGCACCTGGACTGGAAGAAGCAGCATAATTGACACAAAGTGTGTGTTCAAGTTACGCACCTCACAATTTCGCCTTCAATTTTCAAGAAAGGCAAGAAAAAATCCTCCAATGAGCACTAGTTTCTCATTCGAGGATTTGTGTCCACTGCAGTGGCCAAAAATCTTGACTCGCTGGAATCATTTTGAAAGTAACCTTAAAATTATTTCTTTCCAAATCTGCATAATCGCATGTTAGTGAATATGAGAAGTATTTAAGATTCGCCCCCTCCCCCTAAATTATTTAGGAAACCATTTTCTCCTCACAGTGTTAATATTTAAGGGACGCTTCTACGATGCTCAATCTATGGCATTACAGTGACATTGAGTGATCTTCTTTGTGAGAGTAACCCATCGAGCTTGAGGTCTAGTTACACGATCAAATTGAGCCATCAGATTGGGCCTCTCATTGGTCGCATCCTCACCTCAGGTCTTTTTCCACCAATCAGAGCTTCAATTTGATGGCTCAATTTGATCGTGTAAATGGACCATTGCTCGCACGAGATCGCGTTTAGGTCTCTCTTTTTACAGATCAGATCTAGGTATCAAGATATTTTTCCCCGAATATACACGCCTGTAACTGCACAAGAAGTGCTTATCCGTCATTTTACACGGGCCTATGTAAGGGCTGCCAGAATGAGAATGAGGTTACACAATTTTAGGAGTCTACAGATAAAGAGATAAGTTACTTCAGCAAGGAATCAAGAATTAGAACTTCTAGTGGTGGGTACATCGTGCCGATGTAAAATTGATAGACAATGCTTCGACAGAATGTGGGGAAATGGAGCGATTCTTTGGTTTGATTCTGATCGTTTTTTGACTGGGGGAAAATGATAAACTTCGTGTAGGGTCTCTCAGTCAATTACTTGCTTCCATAGCCCATTGCGATCTCCCACTCACACCGATATAATCGCTCCATTTTTCCTTCGCCTTCTCTGTCTATCACTTTTCGTATGAATTTCACTAATCACCCCGTTGATCTGTCCAGTATTAACCGCTCTCGAAGTCATTAGACGGGGGTTTATTCCCTCAGCTTATAGTTGTCAAATTCTTTTAAACTTTTTAACGATCTCTGATAAGCTCGCTCAACAAAAAATCTTAAGGGGGGGGGGGGAGACGTTGAAGGACGACACGATGCTTATGTCACAATTTTCACCCCCTTTTCCTTTCGACACACAGCTGTAGCGCTAACCTGAATCTTTCTGTATAGACAGCTTAACGATTGGAAGGAGAACTCATTCAATCCATTTCGTTTTTGTTTTTCAATTCCTCCATGATTTAACGTCAGTAACTAAATGAAGAATTTGCACACTAAAATTGTATTGCTTTATCTGCAAGAACCTCATGAGGTGAGCTTGCAGTATTTTGCACAATTTTTTCTGCGGTGGAAAATTATAGAAACATAGACTTAAAAATGACTGAATGTGCCGCCTCGTGACATTATTCGGCGGTATTTTCCATTTAAACACATGCATTTTAGCAGATAAGGTTATTTTGTTGTATTTTCTCCGATAATTGTTCAATTTAGAAACCAAGGATATCCTCGTGCTCAGTTTGCTCAGCAGTTTTATTCTAGACATAAAAAGTACACAATTTTAGACACCTGCAAATACTCCATTGATGGGTTCTAGTTTGGATGAAGGTCTTTTCCTCATGGACAGTCGTGAAAATGTTATGACCCCCCTCAACTGAGCGTGCATACAAAATTTCATAAAAATCCGTGATTTTCCTGTAAGTCTGGAAGTTAGGAGCGTAATCATATTAACCGTATGCCATACCTTTGCCTTTGCTTTTTTGCGCGCGCGGTGAGCTTTTTGTCTTTCCGCACGCTCAGGTAAGTCGTATTTACAAAAGCACAAACCACATGAAAGCCCTCAGAAAGAATTAAAAATGTAAAAACGTGCGGGCTGTTCAAATTAAAGGAATTAAAAATATGCAGCCGTTGAGAAATGCGGGGGTGGATCCCCCTCCGGAAGGGGCAAGGGGGGACTACAAAGCGAGCCCTAATTTTTTATCCCGCTCCTTTTCGGTCGGAGAAATTAACAATAACTGCCTATAGGTATCCCATTCATTCCGATCCCATGCATCTCTTCTTCGCTTTCGCCGCAGCTTCGCAAAAGTCTCTAAGGAAGTAATAACTTACGCAGGAAACGAGGGATGCAAATAATATGATACAAATTAGTGCTTCGTTTTTTTTCTCCTTGTATGGCTATTATTTTATCGTCGGTTATCGTTTTCGTCAGTCAGTTTACAGTTGAAAGGGAATTTCTGCGGTTTTGCCTTCTCCACCCTTCCTCCCGCGTACCCCCCCCCCCCCCCCCCCCACCCCCACCATCGCTTACGAGTCCCACATTCTCGACTCAGAACTTTTTCTCTTTTCTTCCGGCGACTAGACAGCCCTGAAAAGTTCTATAACTTCAAACGGGGGGAAAAAATAAAATAAAAAATTATTCATCATTCCATTATGTTTTCAGTCGGTTCGAGTCGCACCCCTTTCCCTCCGTACACACACACACACCCTCACATACGCGGTTCCCTTTATCGGATTTTACACGGATTCATTCCGCTTCTTTCGCTCCTGCAGATTTTAATCGGGAGTCGTATACGTATTGTACTCCCAAGCTAGGACGAATTCGGTACTAAAAATTTTGGCGACAATATTCAAAATACGCAGCCCGCTGCAGATGGCCCTGTTGCAAGGTGCGGGGATTTGCGAATTGATAACGGATTCCAATGACGAATTTCACGAAGGGAACGATATCGTGTTTAAAAAAGCTTAAAATCACCTCCAAAATTAAAAAAAAGCTGCTGTAGGAACCTACCCATTCAAAACTGTCACTTTAACGCGGCAACGGATCCAGTACACTCGTGGTGTCACAGTACATGACAAATCTGGTCTCTCCATCAAGCGGCTTCCAATTCCTAATGTAAAAACATATTGTAAACAATGTAAAGACCCGGTTTATTATGTATTGTGACGTCACCAAAGACCGGATCCGTTATCGCGTGGAAGTGACTGTTTTGAAAATCAGGGGCTTTTCTAAGTTGATTTTTTGTCAGTTTCCGGTGGTCAGAAAACTCCGGGAAAAATCCTTTGACAACAGGATCCTTAGTCCTATTGATACAAGCAATGAAAGGAAGTGCAACTAGACCATCCCCAAAAGCACGATGCTTTTTACATTCTTGAGGTGCAATTTTCAGGAATACGTCCGTTTGCACACGTTTTCAAAGTCGCCAGATCACATGCGAAAATATGACGGTTTCACCGGGACGAAAATTGAATACACTCTCTCGACAACCATGCTATAGCTACAACAGTGGTGTGGCGCGAATGATCGATTATCGATATCTCGCCATTTGAAGCTATGGTAAAGAATCGATTTACGAAGGTGTTCGCTGCGAACACCCGGATAATCGATCTTTTTTCATGGGTTTGAGAGGCGTATCAATCGATATATCGCAAAGCACGCCACGCCACTGAGCTACAAGTGTTCGAAGGATTTACGAGAAGTGCACCTTCATGTGTGTTCCCGTCCCAATCTCGCGGGATTGTCATTCCAGGCGGAAAAGCTCCAATTTTCCCGTTGATCTCCGTATCACGACTCCGTATATTTCGACAAACTGGTGAGGGAGTTCAGACAGTGCGGCTGGAGAGAAGAAATTAAAGACACTCCGAATAATTAGTTTTGCGGTAACCGTTCGTCAGGCGCCCTTTTCCAATCCCCACTGTACAGGCGTGCCATGGAAGAACGTCGTATGAACCTTCAGGCGCTGCCAAATTCCTTCTGGTAAATCAAGAATTTTCAGGTAAATTTGTAGATACTTTTCTTTCAATTTTTCCTATAGTTTTGTTCATAATTTCAACTATAGTTCGTGGAAATTCTAAGGAAAAGTATTCATAGTTTTCCTCTAAATTAAACATTTTGTCGAAGGAAAATTGGCAACTCTTTAATGTTCATACGTCGTTTGGCCTTCGCACGGTCTTAGAGCTTTCCAAAATTCTCGGAATGAAATACATTTGTTTCTGGAAATTTCGGAATATTTTCCTTAATATTCTCACATACGTAAAATTAATTGGACTGCATTTTACAATTTGGAACTGTAGATTCTGACTCGGTTTCAAAACTACGTATGTGCCATTGGTTTCCCTATGCACATAAGTGTTTTTTCAGATGAGCCAGTAATCTATAGCAAAATGCAGTCCAATTTGCGAATGAAGTTCACTTAAAATTAATTCCAAAGAGCAATAGACATCAGTTTCTTCCAGGATTTTTGTTTTATCAGGAAAAATTTTGCAACGTCCGGTTGTTCATATGGTGTTTTTCCTCAACGAGGCAACCCTGGTCCGCGGTTTCCACGAAATTCAGGAGCAGCTTTCAAACTTGGTGACGGATTAATTACCGATTTTGCGTATCCCTACTGCTGTTTCGTGAAAATTAAAGCAATTCGTTCCAAGTTAGGTATGTTACATTTCACATTTTCATGTGTATTTCGTTCAGTATGTTTTAAATATTTGAAACGTGCCTAAGTATTGCCTAATATTTAATACTGAATAAAGATGACATGCTCAGCAGGGCCGGATTTACCTACTTGCCGCCTATGGGCCGCCTGTATATTGCCGACCCTTCTCATTCGTTTTTAAACATCGATGCAAACCATACAGCGAATGTGCCGGAAGAGGAGGGGTGCATAAGACGCGTTTACTCGTGTTGGGCACCTTTTTTGTGAAAGCCCTGTCAACACTAGCAAAAGTTCATGGAACTTAGCGCAAATAATAATTTCCGTAAACCTATCTCTGTGTGGACGAGGCCTTTCATTTATAAGGATAGAACGAGAAAATTATGAAAGAATAAATATGAATGTGGTTTAATTTCCGCCATCGCGCCAACCGCACTGTTTGGCGCAATGTGTGAAGTATCCCTACAGTCTTGCAGGCGCTATATTTTTCACGCCGACCGCTGCAGCTGATCGCACTGTTTATGACGCAATGCGCGAAGTATTCATGCACGTGTAGGCACCATGAGTTTCACGCCAACTGCTGCTGGCCGCACTACCTTTGACGCAATGCGTGAAGTATTCATGGAGTCTTGTAGGCGCTTGTATGTGTTCCATGCTGACCAGCGCGCCAGCCGGTCCTCTCCTTTCCAACTCAAGTCCTCGTCATCATTGCTCTCTGCGCCGCGCCGCTCCAGGCCAAATTGCGTGTTTGGTTCCTCTCTCAACTAGACTAATGAAAGCGCTGTCTCTTGTATCACCGAAAGACGAACAAATTAGAAATTACTATGCTTCAACTCTAAGGAAATGAGAGCTTTTTTCGCATTTTCTCGTTTGCATTTTTTTCTGAATTGGATTTTTTTCTTGATACCTACATTTGATCAAATTACAACATTAGCCGCCGCCCCCTAAATTTGCCGCCATGGGCAGCGGCCCATGTGGCCACCCCAAATCCAGCCCTGACGCCCAGTTTAAAAGGGAAACCACAGATGTTTTTGTCTAATTTGTGCCGATTTTGCTGGAACTCTCAAAGTATCAAGGCATCTGAAAACCACCAGACCATCCATTTTGGTTTGTGACGTTTCAGACTTTCTGTCATACATTTTTTATTTGTAAAAATACTCAACGCCAATTCTTGGAAACTTCCTTGTTTTTTCTTCTCCGTGCGAGGAAAAATCTGTGAAAAGAGCTTGGTGCAAAAACGGCTTTTTTGCCCCTTCCCCTTTCATGTCTTTTCAAACTCTGTTTATTGATTACTCATACTTGAGCGCTTCATTGCCCAAATTTTCAGACCCCCAAAAATTTGGGGGGAGGGAGGGGGCGCTAGGGGTGTGGAAGTCAAAACCAGTGAACATCGATATCTCTCGAACGAAGAAAGATATCTAGGTCCGGTTAGGACGAAGCATCGTCTAAAATTGCATACTTTGAGATTTTTCGGTACGAAATCCTGAAATCATATTTTCAAGTTAACATATGTGCTTTTTTTTAGTTTTAAAGTCAAGAAAATTTATTTTATAAACAAACGATACACAAAGATCTCAATTTTTTATTTGAACCAAATCCAGTTTCTTTAAAAATTTTTCGTGTTTTTCCACATCCAACGAGTGGCCCATTAAGCTGGAGAACCGAACGGTTACGGGGTTATGAGCAATTGAAGCTTCCGCGCAACGCGCCTCGACCGATTTTCGCGCGCCGAAAAGCCGGATTTGGGTGTTTTTAAATCAGATTGAATGTTCAAACCGTACAAATAAGTTATAAGGGGTTCTTGAGGGTCACTGAGTTCAGAAATTACAGATACATCCATAAAATTCACGTTTTAAAATTACAGCTCCGTACGGGCCCTTTAGTGCTACGGAGCACATCTTCTTCCGTTGTCGCATGCAGGAAGATCCCTGCAACATTGTTCCCGTCGAGATATTGCTGTACGTCTAGGATTGGTTCTACAAGGACATCCCCATTTATCTTAACCATGATACAATTTTTATTACTCAGCAATGGTTCAAATCTTTGACGCAATTTCTGTTTAACTTCTGATTCAGAGTCGGTCCGAAAAAGTGTCAAGTTATTACGGAACTATTGATAACTAGCACTATAAGAATTTTGCTTCTTATTCAAGGATAGAAAATATGTGATTTGACAGACAACAGGATGACCTTTGGAATTTTAAACTCGACGCTAACAGGACGCCTGCTTGGCGTTCTTGTTTTGGCTCGAAATAAGCCTTTTGAATTGCTGCAAGGTGAACATTTTTCAGAGGTGGCACTTTCAATTCTTTGTACCAAAGTTTGTCGGAGTGGCGTATTTTGATAAGTAGTGGCATGTACCAAAGTTTGTCGGAATGGTATATTTTGAGAAGAGATGGCATGTTGAAGAATCTGAGGAGGAGCGATAAGATTGGGTTGCGGATTTTGAGTTGCAGGCTTTGCTTGCCAATTTTGAGAAGTGGTGGCATGTTGCTCATTATGAGGTCGAGCAGTAAGATTGGGTTGCAGATTCTGAGTTGTAGGTTCTGCTTGCAAATTCTGATGGGATCGTCGAGGCTGCGTGGCTTCATATTCTTCGAGAAGCTCCTTGACTCTTCTCGCGTACCTGCTTTCACGTGACTCCATCCTACAAGAATAAATAGAATATGGTTAAAACCAAAATATTCACAGCATACATTTAAACTGGAACTCAGCGAGATTGGGTGCCTATTTATTGGGTTCTTATTGTTACATCACGACTCTAAAAACTTAGTATTGTTATCATACCTTATCTCCATTGTATTTTCAATCCAAGTTTAACCAAAAATTTACACAACACAAATGTAGTGCACTTTGAAAAAAAAGAATCACAATCTCAACTATACTCCTCCCAGCTGATTTTGGCGCCAGTTATGAGAGTAGTTGCAGTAGCCAGAGGTATGGTTGATCCAACCGCACTTTCGGCTGACTCAACCACACCTCTCGCCGGTGCAGCTATGCTGTAATAACTGGCACCAAAATCAGCTAGGAGTATAGTTGTGCTTGTGATTCTTTTTGTTCAGTGTAATCTCTCTCAGAGTAAAATTATCTCAAGATTTCAAGAACTGTACCTCCAATTTGGCAACAATGAGCGTGACACGATGCGTTCCGTTTTGATCCGGATCCTCAATTAAAGATGAGTTCCAAAAGAAAAGCCAGTCTAGGGTCGTTAATATGCAGGCTTCATTTCTTCCAGCAGAAAAAACCGGGGCCCATCGACCCACCGCCCCCCTCCCCCCCTCCCGCCGATCGTCGGAACTGCATGCGACATCCGTTATTTTTAGCGGACGCACAATTTTAACGTCCACGCTGCATAGCGCCCGCCGCCGAGGACGAATCATAAGAAACCAAAGGAGAGTCGTCCGTCTCTCATGGGAATTTCCCCCTCGGGGGGGGGGATTAATCGAGGGAGGGGGGGAATTCGAAGCGCAAAAATATATCGTTATGCACATCCTCATCCGGTGTTTCTCGCGTTCCGAAAGGCTGAAAAATGAGGTTTGTGTTGGCAAACGACATTTTCCTTTGCTAATGATAAAATATCAGGATTTATCGGTAAAAAGGGGGCGGGCGGGGGCGGGGGCTGGGGACGGGAGCAACGGGATCATCCATCAAAATAGGGATCATTAAAGATCCCCGAGCGTTTGATGCCAAGAAATTAGTTTAATATATTCGGGATTGTGTGCACCACTCGGAATCGCTGAAAATAGCCATAGTCAAAGTGCTGACGCGCCCCCGTTGAACTGAAAGGGGGGGGGGGGCTGCCCATTCCCTAACTGATGGCTCTATTAAGCGTTACGGAGCAACCTATGTTTTCAGCGCACGCCAAAAAGTAAATCAATGGCTCAAGTCGAGAAGTGTGCACTCGCATCGCGACAATGCGAAGTTTCTGCGCTTATTCATATCTTACTCGAAAATTATAGATGTTAAAAAAATTAGATTTATGTCAAGGCTAAGAAGTTGTCGATTGGACAAGGAAGTATCAGCAGGGTGTCTACAAGTCCGGAAATAGTGCTGATTTTTCAAGGGCGGTCCGGAGGTAATGGAAAAGTGCGGAAATTTTGCAAAAAAGTCCGGAATTTTTGGAATTTTTGAGCGGGAAATTCAAATTTTTGAAAATCTTCGAATTTCGTCAGGTGTTGAAAAAGTGCTGAATTTTTCTGTTGAGGAGGCACTGAACTTGGAATGTACTGTAGAAGTACTGATTTTTGGCCAGCCTGTTTTAGTAATAGACACCCAGACCAGGAAATGGAGCTGTGTGATCGATCGATCGCCTTGCTCGTTCCGCACAGTGTCCTTTATCAGCGCCCTGATTATTTATTTGTCGTATGTATTGGCTCGTTTAATTGTGATGTGTTTTACCAAGTGACAATCAGCTTAGTCCTATCAAGGTTAATAGTTATGACAAGTGAATAACTAACCCTGATAGCCGAATGATTGACAAATCACGTCGCAACCCCTAGGTGACCGCTGAGTAACTGAACTTGCAAACAACCCTCTTTAAATGCAATATTTGAGGCTTTTTCGGCACTCATTGCATGGGAATTGAAGGGGAGGGATCCCCTTTCAAATAGTGTTGTAAGCCCTATTAGTACCAGGAGAAAAATTGTGGTTGTAAAAAGAATTGAACATTTTACCTGGAAGGAGAGGGAAATTAAACCTTGGTGGTAACTATAGCCATTGGGCGAGCGCCTTGCACTTCTATGGTGAATCGGGGCCTGACAGATGTAACATTTCCCCTCTCATCTCGTCGACTTTCGCTGGAAATGTAAATCTCTCAAATTTTACCAAACTTTTATTCCTGCCTTCGATGGTAAATACCTAAACTTCCTCGGAGGTAGTGACTTTTCCGCGTGAAAATATTGAATAGTGATCGTCTTCCAGACGAAGAACCGTTACTCTGTTCGAAGATCACAAAACCGACTCAGAATTTTATTTTTTACAAGGCCATAGCTGACTTTAATATAGCCCAAAAGTTTGCTGATGTTTCCGAGCAGTCAGAAGTAAAATCAATGAGACATTCAATGATTCCTGGTTTTAGTATAGCACTATAATTCATACGTTTTGATTTGGTTAGCCGTGGTGTTGTGTAAATTATCTGGGTCAAAAAATCTTGAAATTATCTGTCTGAAACTCCTTACAGTCTTCATATGAGGGGCTTGGTGGACAAGGCGCACAAGTGCAGTTTCTGCTATTTCGAGAAATGCGTGTTTGAAGTTTCGAAATTATATGGATTCTTCTGGCGGAAAGAAAGTTCGAAAGTTCGAAAGTTCGAAAGTTCTTTTCGATTCTTAAAATTTGGAATTTGGAGCGAAGTTTCCACGGAATACGCATTAAGACCAGTTTTACGTGAAATCATTGATACCTCGTTTTATTCAAGAATTGTACGTATGCGCTTTGCCCTCCAAGCCCCTCATATGACGCTTTTGCTCTACGACACGGGTTCCTAGAATCCAAACCAAAAATCAGCCAACAGCCTGGCTGGGTCCCAAAATTCCCTGTAGTTTTCGATTTTTCCATATTTCTTTATAACACCTGGATTTTCTCAATAACTGAAGTTATGCGCTTTGTCCTCCAAGCCCCTCAAATGGACTACATTTTGCAATCAAGAACTATAAATTTCGGTCTGGTTTAAAAACAACGTCTGTGCCATCAGTTTTCCTATGCACATAAGTGTTTTTTTAGATGAGTCAGAATTTATAGCTGCAAATTGCAAAATGCAGTCCAAATACAAGTACGATATTGGAGAACGTGAATTTTGCAACGTTGAAATGGTTGCATTCATTTGTTCAGGGAGAATGAGGAGACCATTAGTGCGAATTGGTAACGCGAATTTTCGGTAGTAAAATTTCGTAGCAAGTATATTCGCATCATATGTTGCTTCTCCGAGGTCTTCACGCCGCCCCCAATGATAATTCCTGCTCATCCTCTTTCTCTGTTCCCCCGTCTTTTGATCGTCACGGATCAATTCTTGCCGAGATTAACGTTTCTATTTTTACCCGCGAGTTTTCGTTTGATTCCTCCTCTACCTCTCCGCCGACACCGTTACACGTTAATGCTTCCCCGCGAGACAAAAGATAAACAAATAAGAGGAGCCACTCATCGAAATGACACTGAATTGGATCGGGTATTTTTACCGCCTCATTTATTGACATTCACGTCGCGTCGGCTAGAGGGCCGGGAGTCGAGACTTTGGCTCTTAGTCAGTAGAATGATCGATTTTCGATATTTTCTCATTTGAATCTATGATAAAGAGTCGATTGTGACCCTGTTTTTCGATCCGTTTTCTAGCCGACCCGGCAGTCAGTGGGAGGCGTGAATGATCGATTTTAGAGGCGGATCCAGCAATTTAGCAACACCGGATTTACTCCATTTGAAGCTATGCTATAGAATCGATTTTCGTCGGAGCTCCTGGCCCCTCCAAGAATCGATACATTTCCATAGGTTTCTATGGCGATAAAGAAAGTTTCCAATTTGCCGGATCCGCCAATGATCCTTTGGGTTGATCCCATCTGGGTGGTTCCTTGCAAACTTTAAAACCACCCAGTGCGACACACAAAACAAAAACAAAAATAAACATCCTGTATTTTTTAAATTTCAGATATCATATAATCCTATCGATCGAGAAGTCATCCCTTTTCTCCTTCCATTCTACCGTGCTAAAGAAGAACGCCGTATGAACTTTCGAGAGTTGCCAAATTTCCCTTGATAAAATATGTATTTTTGACAATATTCATGCATATTTTTCCTCGAAACTTTCAAATATTTTAGATTAAATCTCGTACGAAATTGTCTGAAAATTTCAGAAGATAATATCCTCCCAGTAAATTCGGTATTCATCGGAGAAAATTCGGCAACTCTCGAAAGTTCATACGGCGTTCTTCCTTAGCACTGCAGCATCCTTGCTTTCTGTTTCTTGCATTGTGACTGACTGAATATCATTACTTCTGGGAACCATGCTGTATAGCTCACCGAGTGATCTGGCAAGTGTTGTGTCGTGCGTGGCTATGCGAGAAAAGAGGGGTTTCTCGGAGCAGACAGAAAGAAATTTGAAGCGAGTCCTGGGGCCCTCTTGAAGCGTTTCCCTGTTGCAGGCTTGCACCATAACGCGATCTGTCGCCAGGGTTACAATCATTTTTCGATACTGCGTATTCTCGATGTTGTCGAGACAGGACCAAAGTAGGATGGCTGGTCGCTGCAGATCCTTGAACTTTCGCGTAGTGCTCGAACAGAAATCTAATTAGCTTTTAAATTAATATCGGTAACAACAAAACGACGCCGTAATTCTAGTCTCCCTCTAGAACTGTACTGTATTTAATGATTAGCCCGCACTCAAGTGACCTAACAACGCGTTCAAAAATACTCAGGCCATTAATATCATGAGTAATTCAATTTCTGATATAACATCTCGAGTTTTCGATGCTTCATAAGCGTCAAGTTATGCCCCTTTCGTGCCGATATCTTCTCGGGGGTGATCTTATGCAAAAATTAATACAACCTCTTTTCGAAACAGGTCGTTTCAGTTACACTGGGGAAAAGACACATTGGATCTAGAGTCCAGACTCTTAAAAATACCGACAAAAAAAGTACTCTTGATTCAATCAGAATCTAGCTTAATGAAAACCAAGCATCTTAATTCAAGCGGATTTCGTTTTGATTCGACCCTAAATCCGATTAAATCAAGAGTATTTCATCTTGCCAATGTTTTCAAGAGTCTGGACTCTAGATCCAATGTGTTTTTTTTTTTTTTTTTTTTCCAGTGTAGCCTTTCAAGTTTATATCCTTGCACTTTCGATCTAGGCATTTCTAATTGCGAACTTGTTACCTTTTTCCTCCCGCCTTTCTAGTTTAAAAGCTGTTATTTTATGCCAAACGAGGCGGAAAACTCCAGGCTTTTCCATCGTGCAAATTGTTGCTTTCGTGTAGTTCGGCAACCCTGTCGATGGCAGTCACGCCCCTCGTCACGTTGTCACCAATTACATCGACAGAGCTGTTAGACTTAATTAGCTTTCGCCGAAAATCAATTAATTACTCGGCTAAGTTCGGTTGATTATCTCGTTAAGAATCAATTAGTCGCAGTAATGGCTCAAGCGTTCGAAGCCTCGCTCGGATTCGCGCATCGATTCTCGTCCAGATTTCGTCGCCGCCGGAAAGTTTTTAATCGCAAAAGTTACGGCTCAACACCCATTCAGAAAAGATTGGAGGAGCCATTGGGGTCGGAGAAACGTCTCTTTCGATAGGCCCGCCTCCCTCCGCCCGCGAATGATCGCGGTTGATTGAAGCAATAATGTCGCTGATTCCATCCGCGGCGATCGTTTCTTTTGATTGCTTTTCCCGTCTTCACCACTTGTTACGGCCTCGGACAGTTTTTCAAATGGAGTCAATCAAATTATAACGATGCTCATTTTGAATATCCCGAATCGACTCTCGATGGATGGAAATTAGTGGTTCCCTCTCGCAAAATGTAGTCCAATTATTATTGATGAAAAATTTGCATGAAAAATGGACCTTGGACCCTAGCCCCCCCCCCCCAAATTTTAGTGTACCCCAAAATCGTTTGACGTGCATAAGGAGACCATAGATATTGTGTTCTCTGCAAATTTTGAATGAAATCGAACTGATAGATTCTGAGATATCGCTGTAGACAAATTTGGGGGACGCCGGACGGACGGACACGCATTTTTTTCAAGTATCGTTATTTTGACTCCAGGGGCCTTAAAACGTCTAGAAATGATGAAATTTCAATTTTTTTTCTTGGAGGATGACAATACTTCCTCTCTACCCTAGGGGAGCGAGAAAGTAAAAATTTGCATGCAACTTCTCCATTTCAGACACCTGCCAGTTCTCAATCATTGCTCCGCATACGGACAAAATTTCTAGCTTGGTTAATGTGCGTGATGTATCATCAATAGACGAAGGCGCGGTCATTTTTGCCCAAGCAATTAATTCTCCGCGCGTGTAGACGTCTCTGGTAGGATGCGCGCCGCCGTTGTTTCGCGAGGAACGTAAAACCAACGAACAACGGCACGGCGGCATGGGACCTTTCGGCACCCCTCTAATTTATAGAGGCGCATATTGCCCGCTACTCGAAGCGTATTAGGCAGCGCGTAGTGCCGCGCACATGCTGTGTCGGAACGGAAACCATTAGCGCCTACAATTTTGTGTATATGCTGCCCGGACACATGGAACACGAATAGTTGCATTAAGGGGATAGCCTCATCGTCGCACTGTCCACTGGAAAAAAAAACACATTGGATCTAGAGTCCAGACTCTTAAAAACATCGACAAGAAAAAAAAATAATCTTGATTCAATCAGATTTAAGCGTAAATCAAGAACCAAGCCTCTTAACTTGAGCGGATTTCCTTTTGATTTAAGCTTAAATCTGCTTGAATCAAGATTACTTTCTCTTGTCAATGTTTTCAAGAGTCTGGACTCTAGTTCCAATGTTTTTCTTGTTCCCAGTGTCCCGCCTGGGCGTAGCATAGAGAGTAGAATGAGCATTTGGACTGTATTTTGCAATTTGGAACTTCAGATTCTGGCCCGGTTTAAAAACAACGTATGTGCCATTGGTTTCCCAATGCACATAAGTGTTTTTTCAGATGAGCCAGAACCTATAGTTCCAAATTGCAAAATGCAGTCACTCCCCTCACCTCTGTTCAACTCCAGACTCGGAGATTCGAGATTTTCCTCACCCAAGTCTCCGTCTTCAGAAAGAGGAGGGAAAAACTGAAAAAAAGAAGAAGAAAATTCATTATTAATCTTTTTCTTTCTTTCCTACTCTTCTTCCTCTCCTTCCTCATTTTATTTCTCCTCCGCGTCTTCTATCACCACTCCTTCTACTTCGTCTTCTTCTTTTCCGTGACTGCTTCTTTTTTCTTTTCCTGTTTGGTCAGGTTATCGATTTTTACATTTTTTATGCATCCTGCATTTACGTCTCTTAGGAGTACTACAATCCATGTCTTTCAGACCACGGTAAAACTCTGTTATGCCATACTAGGAGGAACGCACTCTAGGGTAGATGAGTCCCTATTCGCCCAACTTCGAAATTGTTTGAATAAATTTTTGGTTACTGAAGTTGCGGAGGTTAGGGGGAAGGGGGGTCGGAACTGCGTTGCGAGGAAGAACTGGTGAAAAAATGGGCCTCATCCAAACTTCAGCTTCAGCAATAAGAGGAGTTATTCCTTACAGAAAATGGTTCAAAAAGTACACTGAGCGCATCGGAAGAGTCTGATATACACCCCTTGCCTCACAATCTGCCTCTAAAATATGCATTTTTTAAGTTTCCTACTTCAAATACGATACAACGGCACCGATGAACATTTCGTAAGCGGTGCTGTGTCGTAGTATCGCATTTTTGGCGGAAAGCTTCAAAAAATGCATATTTCTTACGCAGATTGTAAAGTTATAAAGGAATGCATTCCAGACTTTTTCGATGCGCTAATCGCGATTTTTGAGCCGTATTTTCGTTGAGAAACAGCTCTCGTTCTTGCTCCTCTTGACTTTAGCAACAGGCCCAATCAAGTCTCTGTTTTCAGCGGAAAGGGGTAAAAGAATCAGATGTTCAGCGTTACCTGCCTTGCAAACAGTCCCCTTTTTAGATGCCCAATCAAGGCTCACGACTTTAATCCACTCTCTTTGAGGAGACAAATAAACGAGGACACGTTCGGGTTAGACAAGGCAGCGCCGCATCAAAGATCTCGACGCGGCGGAGAGGGTGCCGTAAAGGACCAAGGTACGAATTATGAGGAGGTGCGCGCCTCGGTACATTTGCTCTTCGGGTTGTATCAATAAAATTGCAAATTTGATCAAAAGGTTTCGACTCGGGGAAAGGGTTCACCTTGTTTAATGATTTAATAGATCGGCTAATTGTATTTGAAAGGCGGAAGGCGGGGGACCCGAACGGCGGAGCAGCGGCGGGAATTCGAAATGAAGACGTTAGACGTTAATCCGGAGTCGAAGCCCGGACGACAAAAACACATGGAATAAATTAGCTCTCCAATTATCATATGCTCTCCGCCCGGGTTCTCAGACGACGCTCCCGGGAGGGGGGACGACCCTTGAAAGTGAAAGTTCACCCAGTTCGGGACCCGCTTTTCCGGTGGCTTTCCACCTCAGCCGAGGTGAGCTTTTGATGTCCGACGTCTCCACGCCGGAGGAGAGATCGTGAGCACCAGCGCTGAGGAAGAACGCCTTATGAACCCTCAGAAGTTGCCGAATTCCCTGAATAAAATGTGCATTCTCGAGGCAAATTGTGAATATTATTGTACATTGGAAAAAAAAAGTCGCTTGGCTCTAGAGTCTGGACTCTTAAAAATATTGACGAGAAAAAATACTCTTGATTCAATAGGACTTTTTGCTTGAATCAAGAGGAAATCCGCCTATATCAAGGGGCTCGGCTCTTCGATTCAAGGAAAAATCGCATTGAATCAAGAGTACTCTTTTCTAATCAAGAGAAGTATTTCTTTCTTAACAAAGTCAACCATGGCCGGTCATTGTCGACATTGGCCGTAACATGCAGGGTTATTCAAAAGTCACGCACCACCGGCCATAACTTCAGTTCTAATTAAGATATCGACTTGCGGATTGTGAGGTTTTTCCTCTTATCGTGGGGAAAACTTTTTAAGGTACTTTCCAGTTTTTGACCCCCTCAGGGGGCGTGGGGGGCAACTAAAAATTTCAAATGGCCACCACCCTTATGGCCAGTGGTGCGTGACTTCCGAATAATCCTGTATGAAATCGACCGGGTCTCAAAACGAACGATTTTAAAGGAAAAACTGATCCACTTGGTGGGAAGGTGGTGGCCCAAATAAGGAAGCTTTCTCGGCGGCGGGAGACGAAGAAAACCCGTCAGCGCCCTCGTTTGAAAACAAGTGAAATCATATCCGAATCGGAGTCTATCTTCGCTTCCCTTTTAATCCGTCTCCGTCGCGCCCTCGGCCCTCTCTCTCTGACTCCCGGGACCCGGGCGTCTTTCTTTATTTTAATTCCATTAATAACATCCGGTTTTCAAGCGGTTTCCACAAAAACTCGACATGCTCGCTGACTTCAGATGCATCAGCTTCCGAGTTACATCAATGCTCTTCGCGGAGCCCACCTCCCCATCTGCGCCCCCCCCCCACCCCCTGTCTCCCCGTTTCCCCCGACCCTTTATCAAAGGAACTCCTTCATCGCGACGGGACCCGGCCGCCTCATCTTGGAACTTCGGCTTATTTTCCTTTCGTTCTCGCGCCCGAGTCCGACGATACTTCTACGGGTTCTTCCTTCCTTTTTACTTTCTCAGGCTCATAGCTTTCCGACGGGCCCGACGGAAACATCGCGATATTTTGAAAGTAAGTTCAGAATTTTGTGTACGATTTTTTGGAGATAAAACCGCTAGGATCATCGAAATTTGAGTGCTTACCCTCGATCCCGTCGCAATTTTATCCCTATAAAATCGCGTTCGTTAAGATAGAAATTTTATTTTACTCCCTGAAGGGCTTTGGGAGGATAGGGGACTTTGGCGGCTAGAGGTCGCAGAGCGCCGAAGAGCGCTATAAAAGCGGCTTTATATACATATATTTCAATTTATCTTGATGTTTTGTTCGATAATATTGCGATAAATCGACGTCTACGAAATCACGATACATCTTCTGATCTAATCGAAACTTATCGCGATCACTGCCTCTTGGGGAATCTGGAAAACCAGGGGATCACCAGGGAACTCTTACCAGAAAAATCCGGGAATATGTTGAGAAAGACTGGAAAATATAAACCATTTCCTAGTCTGAAGAAATACCAGCGCTTTCCACACGATCAAAATGAGCCGTAGTCTAGTTCGGACCATGTTTGGTGTCACGCGTAATTATATGAGAGTCATGTGTAATGAAATTACAAAAACAGTTAGACAGGGAATGCAGAAATTTTGAAACGTCTACAGATTTAGTTGAAACAATGAATGTAAATCTTTCAACAACGCCAGCAGCCTCATCTTTTGCACGCTGTAGCATTCTTTGATCCCCGGACATTGTCAAGATAGGGGCCAATAATCTATAAGGAAAAATTAAATAAATAATTAAATTATAAACGCACACTTTCATGCACTTTCATCGGCAGCACAAGTTGCCTCGAGAAGCATGCATGCGTTTTTTGATCAAAGTTTAATGATTCTTACACAAAATTTACTTTTGGAAAAAAGGTTTTTCACACTACTCTTCTGAATTGGACAGTTTTCGAGAAAATGATGGAAGATCCATGCCTCCCCTGACTTGCTAAACTTAACATTGTTTCAAATGAGAGGGTGAGGCCCATATCTGCCTCGTTAACTCTCCCATGAGATTGCCCTAAGTAATGCGCTTCTCAGGTGAGGCACGCCTCTTTCGTCATTTTCTTAACAGCGCTTCAATTTACAGGAAAAACGCTGAAGACATTTTATGCATAATATTCTATTATTAAACTGTTTTTTCTTGAAACGCTTTAAGAGAGATATTTGCTCTCCGGATGTCTGGTGAGGCAGTGCCTCATCTGCTTCATGGGTAAAATCGCCACTGCCGGGGTGTCATTTTTTTACTTCAAAGCTGCGGCAAATTGACTTATGACCCCAGAGAATTCTACGCCAGATAAACCAGTCATGACAATGAACATATACAATTTTCCTACGATCTGTTTGGATGATTAGTCCCGAACAGTTATGAAATAGCATGAATTTTTTTCCCCTCGCACCCAAAACTTTTTGCATTATACTTACGGAATATTCCCAATTTTGCTGATTTATGCTCAACAGTCACCCTCCTGCACAAATAAGCAAAGGAAACGCAGATGCTGAGCAGCAATACTGTCGCCGCACCAATCGACTGATGTGGAACAAACCGGTAACAAAACCCTAACAACTCATCTCAGGGCCTTCAAATCTGAAGGCAAATTAGGGCCCGAAACTCCAAACAGGTACTTTATGGGGCGATCAAAGGGGATTGAATCAAACCCTCGCAACTAAAAAAAATTCTGTGAGTACTTGTTCTGTACCTAGTGTCCTGCCTAGTTGATCTCGCATGGACTGATCTCTGCAGTGAGTTGGAACAAATCAGATTGTACTAGGGACTGAAGTGATTTCGGGCCAGTTCACAAGGGTCCAAACTCAATCTGCTTGAGTTATAATTAATACTTAAGGATTAAAACTAATCAATTGGACCAAGCCAAATCTTTTGAGGACATTAAATAAACCTGCCAAAAATTCGAGTTAAACGAACAATTTTAGCAAGAATTGTTTCACATGATGAAATCTAGAACCTCACTATACAGTATCACCTTAAAATACGAACTAAATCAAACCATCAGACATAAAATAATAACAAACCTCCAAGCAAAGATTGCAAACTCTGTACTTGAGTAATAACGTTGTTTAAAATTGTCCGAGCATCATCACTCGACACACTGCAACAGAGGAAATAAATTGTCTTCACTTGTTGAAACAGTTACATTTTAACATAGTTTAAATAAGAAATCATGGGCTGAATGACATAAATTGTTACATGGTAATATTTTGATTGTTTCTTTGATTTATCCCTAAAAAAATTTACATGCTTCAAAACCACAAAATCTGAAGGTGACTAGTGGTCCCTTCAGTTTGGGCTGCAGATTCACCTCAAGACTCGGACATGATAGATTTTTATCTTTTTTTTTACTTGCGTTAGAACTTTAACCCATGGCAAAGAATCCTCCTTAACAAAGAGGTTTACTTACTTCATTTTACCTACTTTATTTTTACATAGGTTCAGCACTCAAGCCCACCTTGTTACATGATATCAACTTAGTCCGAGAGACCACTGTCAATTTGATACGTTACGGTGCTGAACCTATCATGGCAACATACAGATGTTAGCTCGGCACAGCATCGGCAACAATTTGGAGCGAACATGATTCTACGTTTCAATTTACAACTTGGTCGTCTACAGCAAGGATGTTGCAGTTTCCCTGATCTTCCAAAGTATCCTGACTTTAAAGGTTTTTCTCAATTGTTAAATAAAGGTTTTTCTCAATTGTTACATGGTTGTACCCTTAAGTTTTCGAGTTGTTCGCAGTTCAAGCCAGAAGCTCACTGAACTGACTGACGTAATATCTTTTGCTGAATTACATCCATAAAATGATAAACGTGAACTCGTGAGAAGTGAGATCGCCGCCCTTTTGGGCTCACCAATGGCCGGTTCGAACACTTCGGCAGTGGCGATTTTGGAGGTTGACGACACTGTTTTCCCTCCATTTAAAGCCATTGTAAATATCGATTTGAATCGAGTGTTTTGCATACATTTAAATGATGGAAAACAGTGTTGCCAACTTTTACCTAGATTCGCCACTGCACTTCGGAGCGGGAAAAGCAAACAAGCGAACAAGGGAAGATTGTCATCGAAGTTTCTGAAGTGCGGTAAACGTGGCTACCATTGGGGTCCAATTGTGCCCGGTCGTGATTGAGGTGGGGGGGGGGGGGGGGGGGGGGCTCGTGGGAGGCTGATGGTTCGTTTGAAGTGTGCGTTGCGGCTCGAACCAAGCGTCCCTGACTGGAAGGCGTTTGGGGGCAAGTGGGGGCAAAGGCTCATAATTAATTCAAATAGATCGGAACCGCGCGAAAACAAAGAGCAAATCGGACTTAAATCCCGATGTCTCGCCTCGTTGTCAGGTCTGCACTTCATTATCCATTGGAGAATTCGCACGGAAATTTTCTATTGCTTGTATATTAAATATTGAATCTTTAGCTTTCATTTAAGACCAAGATAAACAAATTTGGTCAGGTTGATCAGAAGTTACTAAGTCAAAATTCCCTTGTGGGTGTCTATTACTGGTTCATTCACCTCATACGATCATATTAATTTTAATTATACAAAAGAAATTCATAAAGGTTTAAGAAGAGCCGTAATTGCCGAAACTTTAGTTCTGTCGGGCTTAATATTCACACTATTCAGCAATTCTACAACTGATCCCTCCTTATAAGTTGTAGGATATTTAACACGGTGTGCAGTGATATCACTGAAATCTCCGTATAATATTGTTACCATATCACCTCATACGATCATAATAATTTTAATGAAACAAAAAAAATTCATAAAGGTTTAAGAAGCCGTAATTGCCGGAACTTTACTTCTGTCGGGCTTAATATTCACACTATTTAGCAATTCTACAATTGATATATCCTTATAAGTTGTAGGATACTTAACATGGTGTGCAGCGATATCACTGAAATCTCCATATAATATTGTAACCATAAGAACAAAATCCTTTCTCGAGTGTGGAGTGATTCTTCTGCGGAGGAACTTCAACTCCTCATTGAATCTCAAACTGGTAGACTTTTCAAACATAATGCGATTCCATTTTTCTTTACGATTTAGGTTTTGCAGGGTAGGTGGAAGAAACATCTATTCAAGCTCTTCAATTCTACTTCTGATTACTAGGATTAAAAGGTATTCTTCTAGGTTTACCTGAAATCCAACAGGAGACTCTATTACATTCATCAGATAAACACTGTATAACCATCGCTCATTGAAAACGGATAGATCGAACTCTGCAAGTACTAATTTTCTTTTCAGCATTTTTAAAGATACTTAGTACATTTTTTTTTTTTTTTTTTTTTGCAAGAAATTCTCCTATCAATTTTGCCATACGACCACTTTTTAGCAGTTGAATTCCAAAAACAGGAAAAATCAATGAAAAATAGTAGGCAAAAAATTACTGTGTTTTGCACGTAAAGCATTTATGATTGAATTTACGTTGAACCAAGGGGTTGTCATTAATGTTTTAATAATTATAAATACAAGCGACATCAAGAACTTCAGAAGATTTGCCATAGAGTTCTACCTGGTAAAATCAAGGAGTCCTGATCCCAAACATTGAATGTCATCAACTGTATGCCCGAACTGTATATCAAAAAGTGGGAAAATGCATCTGGCTTGGCTGAGTAACACCCTCCCCCAGAATAAGAGCTCAACTTTCTGACTAACTGAAATATTTGGAATTTTTTAACCGCGCTTAACCTTCAAAGTAGTGTAGACCCAGCTCTATTTTACCACCAATGATGAACCGAACACGCTATTTAACTTATTAGAAGTACCAAATGCGCAGGAGGCCAGGGAGATCGATCTCAAGAACGGTTATAACAATAAAAAAGCCTGTGGGCTGATTATTGAAACTTATAGACAAAGCTGTAGACAAAGACGACAAGAGGGATTTGGAGGGATCCTATTGGTGGAAGCGGGTGGTGGCAATGGACATAGGAGGTACAGGTAATGGACTAACTAACGGCAACCCACCAAAGACCCGACAGTTAGTCCATCATTTTTCTCCTTAGTCTATAAGAACCAACCATGTCAACCAATAGGATCGCTCTAAACTTACTATGTCTTCTTTGTCTATCGTTTTGTCTATCAGTTTCAATAATCGGCCCGCAGATTACTTAAAATCCTACCGGAGATAATTTCCCCAAATTCAGGGTTTTTTTAAAATCTTACGAACCGCGATGAAGTCCCTTGCCCATTGACCAACGGGCATGCTCCTAAAATTTTGGGTGGATTTTAACCCGGCAACGCTCGATTCAAGCGGGAAACAGTTACCTAATGAAAACGGCATTTAGCCACAAGAAAACACTCGTCGGCCGTTGAGATGGATTAATTAACAAAACCGCGGACACCCGCCCCCCGTTCTTTGCAGACCTCCGGGGGCCCTTCGATTTTCACCCCTCCACCCCCTCGTCTTCCACCATTCGGCAGTAATTTATTTAGGGCCTTTGACCGCCGCAACGGCACGATTCGGTCTAAGACTGTATAAACTGTAACCAAACGGGTCTTCGCGGCCTTTGGTTTTTTGGCGACTGGCATGTAATTGGATTCGCCAAGTTTCGTAATGAGATCTCAACTGATCTCATGGAAAAAGGATCTATCTCTTGCGGAAAATTACGTAATTCGGGTTGTTTCTATATATGAAGCCGCAATAGATCTTTTGCATGAATGAGACCCGTCCATCTCAATGATCCTTTTTCATCGGTTAAATTGCACGATTAGCACATTGCTCAAATGAAAAAAATGAAGAAAGAACAGAAGAATGAAAAGAAGGCGAAAGAAAAATTCACTCTGAAACGAGTTGCGATGTCCGTAGTACGGATGTCAAAATTTTGTGGGCCGAATAAACCGACGGCATTCATATTTGTATCGTCGTAAACGAAAGAACTTAGTTCCTTGAACCAAACAATTTAATGTTTAAAGAATGTGCAGAATGTAATTTGTGTTTGTTATCGGGAGAGAAAAATTAGTGTAATAACCGGTTGGGATTGTCTAACACTTAAAAGCAATACAAAAGCTAGCAGAAACTTCACAACGTTGGATTAGGATTTCACGCTCGTTGGGGGAACTACAATATATTCTGCAATTAAAAACGTCACAAATGAGAATATTTGTCTGCCATTGGTAGCTATCCTTTACTCTTCGGAGGTGTGGTGGGGGTAGGAGGGGGGGGGGGGGCGTATCTCAGTGATGTACATCACCGTAAATGCAAGAATCCGCCACCTTCGAGAAATTGTGCCTCCTAAAAGACTCTTCGAAGAACGCAAAGTTCACAGGTATGTAAAAATAAAATTGCATTACGACTCCCAATAGATGAAGCTTCAGGAAGCAAAGGGGGAGGGGGGCGGTTACCCTTCCCCTCTGAGCCCGAAGCTGTTGGTGGGTGTCGGGGTGGTGCATCGAGAGATGTCAGCGCGGTCCGTTCGGGCAAGGTTCGCCTCCTTGATTCATGGCCGGAAACGCGCTCTCGCTCCGAATATAATCTAAGTTTAATGAATTAGCAGAATGCCAGTATTGCCATTTCTAATTATGCGCTCTATAATATAGGGAACGCAGCTCGAAAGCGTAGAAAAATTATGTTGTCGTCCGGTAAACAAAGAGAAAACAAGACCCGCAATTCGAATTGCGGGCCGAGTGACATCCCCTACTTTTACGAGTCGTCTCTGATTGTCTGATCTGCCTGGTGTCCACTTTTTGGGGCCCTTACGGAATATACGCCTAAATTTTTCCTCATTTTCGAGATATTTGCGATGAAAAATGAACCCCTTCTTTTCCAAAAGACCCCCAAAAAAAGGTAACCATGTAAATCAGCAAATTAGAGACGACTTATAAAAGTAAAGGGTGCTACTCGGTCCGAAATAAAATTGCAGCTCTTGTTTCCGCTTTGCTCCTAAACAGGGTGTAAAACTACAAAAGGGCCTGCACAAACCTTGGAACAAATTTCAAAGCCTAACGGTGTTTCAGACGGATTCGTTCATTATTTTTGAAAGGATGGTTGACAAATGTCTCCGAATTTTCGTCTCAGGATAGGAAACGAGTGGAATATTTCCTATTTTTAAATCGATTTAAAAGGAAGCTGCTCTGTATTTCGAGCACCCGGCATCGAAGGGGACTTTTCCGCGATACATCACAATCGCCCAATAACCGCACGTCTCCAAATTGATCATCCCCATCCTAGGCTCGCATTGACCAGCTTATCATCAACGCAGCATCATTTTTCATGGCCACCGCTCATGATTCACAGTTGGTCCGCTTGCCACATTGCCGCGCAAATCTCAGAATACAGTGACATTCGTATATTGAATCTATGAACATTTTACTCCAAGAATTCGTTCGGCCCGTTCGTATGAAATGCCCATGACATATGTTTCAGTATGGCAGTGGTTTTTATCTTTTTTTCTCCCCACTACAACACTAATTATTAAAAATATTATCCTTTCTCTTTTAACATCATATTAGTGAGGCTATAAGTATAATCATTCTACTTCCCTAATTTAATTCGACTAAAACCCACTTTAGTTCATAAGCTAAAATTTAATCGTCTCCGAAAAGTTTGAAGCACATTTGAAATAAAAACAAGCTGGAAAGTTCTAATACTGTCGTATTAGAAAAGCGCTCAGGTGTTAGTCAATGTATTTAGTGAAGAAAGGAAGTAAAAACTCCGTCGACATTGCTGGGTAATGGAAATAAAACATCAGCTGATAGCAAACAAATGTTAGCAAAGAAACCGTAAACGCGTTTTTTGTTTCCCGAAAATGAGCTCACCGTTGAGCTCATCAGGCGCGTTTTTTTAGGCTTAATTTGAGTTCAACGATCAATTTCGATAAGAATTACTCTACCGCTAAGAAATTTTCTTATAGACAAACGGTCGAAACTACCGCATTACGTTACAAGCATAAAATACAGTTTTCACAGCTTTATTTATTTTCTAAATGGACCCCCCCCCCCCCCAAAAGCCTACACATCGATGAGCTGGTGCGCCATTTAAACGCATTAGCACTAGTATACTAGTATTCAGAGGCAAGTCGAAATCAAAAAGCGCTGCCTATCGGTTGAGCGCTTAAAATGTGTGGGGCAAACCGCTCTCCTCCCAGGAGGACGCTCCCTAAAAAAAATGGAGAACTGGACAGGGTCAAACGGAGAAGTACAAAGTCACCGTTTGGAAATGAAAAGAGTCGGGAGTAGTTTTGAATTCAACCCGTCGTAAACTTTCTCAGTTGCTTGTAAAATCGAGAGTAAGGAAAAATATCCTATACAGTGCAAATAGTTGCTAAACTTTGTACTTATCTTTGAGTCTCAGGGAGGAATAAAACTTCAAATTTATTTTCCTAGGTTCAAACTTGTTGCAAATTGGTGCTTCGCTACTAAGCTCGGCACATCCCGCAAATTAGTACATGTTCATCCAGTAACTCGGCCGAAATTTTAAATCTCCACACTGGAAAAAAAGAGCACATTGAATCTAGAGTCCAGACTCTTGAAAATGGACAAGATAAAGGACTCTTGATTCAATCATATTTAAGCTTAAATCAAAAGGAAATCCGCTCAAATAAAGAGGCTCGGTTCTTGATTTAAGCTTAAATCTGATTGAATCAAGAGTATCTTTTCTTGTCGATGTTTTTAAGAGTCTGAACTCTAGATCCAATGGGTTTTTTTTCCAGTGCATTCTAAATTTCCCGGACTTCACAGAATATTTTGCGACTTCTTGATGTGCGAGCTTGCAGCGGCTCATTTTCCCACATGTGCGGCTTGGCATCGGAGCATCAGTTGGAGGGTTCGGATACCTTGGCGACAGCGACAGAAATTCTATAATTTCCATCGTCCTTATTGTTTACGAAAATTCCACGGGCGGAAGATTTATTCCGATCGGCATGTCAGGACCGCGTATTCCGTCCCTCCCTCGCGGAGCACCCTTAACATGCCGACCCTACTTAAAAGACGATTCCTGAGAAATCAATCACGGGGAGTACGTGATGGAAATCAAGAACTAAAAGCTCACCATTTCCGCCCCCGCCCGCGGGTCCGTCTCGACCGATTTTACGAGCTTTCTTAAGGGATGTAGCCACTGTCCGATCGGGCCAAGCTTCCGCAATGATTTACGCTCGTGTGTAGTGCTGTGTCGTGTTCAGCTATGAATCGATTGATGTACGTAACTTAACATTCTAAACCTACGGAAAGTTATTGATTATTTGGGCCTTTTCGGTGAACAGTGTTCTACATTGGTGGACACAGCAAATTGGCAACGTTGTCTTTCCTCCATATACACACATAGCAATGTATCGATTCTCGGAGTGACTGTAAGACTGAAAGAAAAATGACTTTTTCTTATTCAATGTCTTTATTGCTAACTACTTTTAAAGTGGTGGACTATTTCATACTAATCCATCAGTAAACGTCCGTAAAACCAAAGCTTTTGGTAATAGTCGGCGATGAAATTAAAAAAATAAATTCACTGAAAAAAAAAACTCTAGCCATGAAATCCGCACTACGGGCTGCACAGACATAACCGTTCGCGTTCCGGGCTCAGAGGCCGAAAGTTCAGGATGCTCATACCCGGAGCAGACCAAGATTCTGCTCCAGCACTCGGAACTTTCAGCCTTTGAGCCCGATAGGCACGCACGGTACGTCTATACAGTCTGTAACTTTTTTTTGAGTGTTTAAACGGCAGAATCTTGCAGGAAGTAGATTTGGACGCATTTCTGTCAAACGGAACTATGTGCATCATGGCGTGAGCCCTGTTATAAATTTATTCTTATGGGACGCAGGGCTCATGTCTTAATGTATAGTTATGTCTTAACGTCATAGTTCCGTTTGATAGAAATACGTCCATTTGTCGAACCAATAAGCATCCCTCTGGATGCCGGATCCAAAGGAAGTGTTTAACGGTCCCGAAACGCTTACTCCAGCCCCGAATTCGAGGTCCGCGAGCAGCTGCGAGAGCAATTGAGTCGCCGCCGAGAGGAGATTAACGGAAGGGCCGAAAATCGAAGCGGCCGAAAAGCACAAAAAGCCCGGGCCCATCTTCGAGAGATCAAAAGGAAATAGATTCTGGTAAAACTGACATTAGGAAGCCGATGCGCGGGTGGGAGGGGCGGACCTGTATCGGAGGTTGTAAAAACGTACCGTAAAACAGCATTGCTTTTAAAGCCACCCCTGACCGCCCCGTTGATTTCCAGAGGCTCAATGACCACTGGCAGAGTGGTAAAATGACCCAATTACTCCCCGACACTCTCTCGCACCCACACGCGCACACACTCCCACGGCGACGTATCCCTCCGTCGTTGTCTAAGCTCGTGCTCCAACGCGACGTGGTTGGATTCAACGTGATGAAAAAAACTCGGTTATCTGCAGGCTGATCGAAATTTTATCTCAATTTATCACGATTTTTTTGCTCCACAACATTGCGATAAATCGCCGTCGATAAAATCGCGATTTAATTGCAAATGCATGCGATGAAATAGAAATTTTAATTTGATAATATTGATATAAATCGATGCCTATAAAATCGCTATATATTTTCTGCTCAAATCGTAACTCTTCGCGACATGCTCCTATTCCATGTCCGTCAGAAGTTCTGGGATTCTTTTCAGATTCTTGAAAAAGTTCCGGAAAATGAAATAGATCCGGATCATTTTGGAAGCTTCAGAAGTTTCGGAAGTTTCGGGTAAAATTCAAGGAAATCTCAAAAGTTCCGGAATTTGGTAGTAGTTCCGGGGAATGGGAGCAATGCCGATCGTTGATTTTTGAAAAAGTTCCGGAAAATGAAATAGATCCGGATCATTTTGGAAGTTTCGGAAGTTTCGGGTGAAATTCAAGGAAATCTCAAAAGTTCCGGAATTTGGTAGTAGTTCCGGGGAAGGGGAGCACTGCCGATCGTTGACATTAGTAGAGAAAAGCCATAGACGGAAGAGGCAAACGGAGAATAATTGAGCGATCCTATTGGTTGAAGCAGTTTTTTGTCCTAGACTAAGGTAGAAAATGATGGGCTGACTATGACTATACAGGATCTCTTGACGATTACCGTTAGTTAGTGTATTACTTACCTTTCATCTCTATAGAGACATCCGTTTCCACCGATGGGATCCCTCCCATTTCTTTTTGCCTTCTTTGTCTATCGCTTTTTCTATTAGCTTCAACAATCAGCTCGCATCAGTTTGTATCAAAACCACTAAATTTACAGTTTTAGGATGAAGGAACTCAGTACCTATTCCACAGAAGTCAACTAGAAATCACTTGGAGTGAGAGAGGATCTCTTCGAAATAAGAGAAATACCGTTTGGAATAAGGAATTTCCTGTTCACTCATCAAAAATTCTCGTCTGGTATTATTTTGATTATTTATTCATTCGACGGAAAAATATCCATGTAATAGCTTGAGTATCGAATGGTCAAACTCCCAAATCACGCATCTTGCAGTAGCGCGGCGACGTAGCGTGATTTACCGTGAATCGATTGATCTGCCTTTTGAACCTACCGATGGAGAAGGATCGATAAACAGGGTGCACGCAACGAACACCTTAATTTATTTTCTGCTCAAATCACAACTTTTCGCGATCGCTGCTACTTGGGTAGAGACATGTTCCTTTTTCGGTCTCGCCGCTCATGTCCTGGCGAACGAAGAGAATCGGCAACAGTTTCGGGGCAGCTCATTTCGACGCCGCACCACTTCATAATCCTTTGTAAGTCCCAGATGTTTATTGGCATCTGTAACGCAGCCTTATTAAAACATACGGCCTTCGGCCCCCGATATCGCCAATCGCCACAGCCGCCCTTAAAAGCGTCCCCCTCGCGCGGCTCCTCTCAACCTCATTTCCACCCACCCTTCTGTGAACCAGCTCCATTCCGAGGAAAAGCAATGGAAAATCGCCCGTCCTATCATTTCCGCACTCATGGGTGTATCTTTATTTGTGATTAGGATATTCGTGACAAGTTTTTATTACCTCGTCACTCGCATATTGTATTATAATTCCTGGGTTCATGAAAGTTTTTACAAAATCAAAGACTTCGGACAATCATTTGAAACAATTTGCGACTCCTTTCAATGCTTCACAGAAAAAAACACAATAAATACATAAAATAAGACTTGCGCTACTATCAGCGCGCTGATA
Source organism: Bemisia tabaci (assembly GCF_918797505.1). Taxonomy (NCBI): domain Eukaryota; kingdom Metazoa; phylum Arthropoda; class Insecta; order Hemiptera; family Aleyrodidae; genus Bemisia; species Bemisia tabaci. The sequence continues at coordinate 10,340,316 of NC_092794.1, read as the reverse complement.
CGCACGCTCTACGACTTCTGAATCTTCCCAAAGATCTGTTTGGCACTCAAAATGATAACATCATTTTTTTTTGTAAACGACGATATTAGGTGCACTGGAAAAATAAACACATTGGATCTAGAGTCTATACTCCTGAAAACATTGACAAGAAAAAGGACTCTTGATTCAATCAGAGTTAAGCTTAAATCAAAAGGAAATCCGCTCAAATTAAGAGGCTTGGTTCTTGATTTAAGTTTAAATCTGATTGAATCAAGAGTATTTTTTCTTGTCAATGTTTTTAAGAGTCTGAACTCTAGATCCAATGTGTTTTTTCCAGTGTAGGTAGGAACGGAGCTAGAAGAGAGTTGATGGCTTATTTCTGCACCATCTCGCGGTATCCTGAAAGCGAAGTTCAAAGTTCAATAGCGCAGAAAGAACTAGGGCACAATCGGGTTCGTCGAGGAGAAGGGGGCCAGATAACCGGGCTGCTCGTCAATTGAGGACTCACCAGAAGAGGGGGAGGGGAGGGATGGCTTGAAAAAATTGAAACAACAAAGCGAGCCCCGAGTGAGCAAACGGGATCCCCGAGTGAGCAAACGGGATCTGATTGAATAATTGATCGAGAGGATTGATAAATATTGTTATGACCAGTGACCACCCAGGCCCCTTCAACCGTTGTCGAGACACTGTTGACATCTCCCTCTTTGCCGCAACGCATTGGTCTTCGTGAAAAAAAACTGTACATTTATCATTAGAAAATTCACCATATTCTGATTAATGAACGGCACAACAAGAAATTATAGTAACGTTCATCAAAATTATCGTGAAAGGAACAAGATTTTTTCTTATTATAACAAACATTTTGCTGGAAGTGACCATACCTACTGTCTAGTTGTGCCGTTTGTAACCGAAGTATGGTAAATGCTACCCAACTTTTTTTTCTATGTTGTTTCAGAAAGGAAGGACGTGTTGAATTGAACATTTTTTCATTCGATTTTTTCAAAAGGCTACTAGAGAAGGTCTGCGTCGCATTTACTCTCTTCAACAGAGACGGATCCAGCAATTTGGCGACACCGAATATCCTCCATTTGAACCTATGCTAAACAATCGATTCTTGTTGGAGTACCTGGCCCCTCTAAGGATCAATACATTTCCATAGGTTTAAATGGAGGAAATCTGGTGTTGCCAAATTGCTGGATCCGCCAATGCTCTTCAAAATCGAATTACATAAAAAGTAATGTACACAACGGGAAGTTTTGAAGGCGACTTCTAAACGAGATACGAATAAGTCATTCGAACACAGATCAAAAATGGAAGTTCGATTCATACAGATGACGCTATTTGTATTTTTTCCATCTAACGAATGTTAATAGAAAATACTTAAACCTTGTTCAGGAGTTGATTTTCATACTTCATGTCTTGTGATTCGTTTTCCTTGTGGAATCCTGTAGACAAAACACTTGGCATTTTGCTTTAATTAATAACTTTTCTAGAGGCCCATTCATTCCCCATAGAAACGTAAATAACAAGAAAGATGGAAACAATCGATGGCTAGAATCAAAACCAGGGAAATACCTCATTTCTAATATTACTTTTGGTAAAGACATTTTCAAACTTGTTCCAACCAGTTCGCCTTCAATATCTCAATAGGCAACGTACGCAGCATGGAAGCAGTAATGTTTGCTCGATACATTTTGGCAACTTCCCATTGATTTAAGGCCTCGATAGATGATCAAATTTCCGAACCAATTCCGATCAAAGTAGCATCAAAGTGTCGGGAGTCATCAGTCTTATACTCATTAATTTGCTTCATTTTAAAATGAAAACTTGGCAGAAATGTTTCCTGTGGCAGGAAATGATGAATGGTGGCACTCCGTTCTGATCTTACTTTGAACAAAAAAGTGCGGCCCGTCAAAATTTGATGGTAGATGGTGACCACCAGTCATCAGCATGTCTACTTTGATCGGAATAGGTCCGGAATTTGATCGTCTATGCAGGGCTATAAGAATTGGATTTGTTGAGGAAGCATCAACAATTAAGGAACGACTATGACCACAGATCCAAGAGTGTGGCAAGTTCCAGCAAGAGCAGAGCACGAAAGTAAAACTGATTGTGCAGGACAGGTACGCCTGAGCAGATGTGAGCTAAAAAATTTCAATTACTTACAAATGTGAAAACTTATAAAACGTCCTGTGATAACAAAATCGTCCTAGAAGCATCAACGACAACGTGACAGTGGTGACAGTACTTGGTCTAGATTGAGATTCCTGAATCTTGGCGGGAACGTTCACGTTCACATCACAAGATTCACAACTTGCAACTTAAGAAAACCCCACTTTGGAAGAAGCCAAGAGTAAAAAATACACTAAAAACAGTAGCACCTGTAATTTGTTACCATGCCGGAATAGAAGTTAAAAAATGATTTAGTCCTTTTTTAAAAGAAAAAGGTAAATTTTGTCAATGTTTTGCCACTAATGATTAAAAAGAGTGATGTGCGTAAATATCAAAATTTTCCACGAGACCAAGAAATTCATTTATTTATTTCAAACTGCAATGGGACATGTCCCAATTACAAAAAAAAAAAATAATAATAACAAAGGCAACAATTTATGCAACAAAACATGCTAAAAAGAATATGCTTGATAAATCACAAGAACCTGTTCATTCAATAATGACTTAGAATTAGAAACGCTTAGGTCAAAAAACGGATCCACTCAGTACAATTATTTGCTAAATCGGAAATCCTAGGAATTACAGACCTATGCTTCCAGGTGACAAGAGATGAAGGGATACCAATTGGACTTCATTTTGCAAGTAGGAACTATAAATTCTGGCTCATCCGAAAAAGCACGTATGTGCATAAGGAAACTAATTGATGCATACGTTGTTTTTACACTGAGTCAGAATTTATAGTTCCTAATTGTAAAATGTAGTCCAATTAAGCGATTAAAATTACGAAGAGAAATTTAGTAGATTAAAGTTTCTGCTCAGGCCATTCCAGGTCTGTATTCTCAAATTTTCAATTTTTGGACTTACGGCTGTCTTCTGTAACATAAGCAAATAGAGTATTCGCGTCTGGAGGGTCATTGGCTTGGCAACGGTTGCGGCGCTTGGCGCGATCGGGTTTCGGCGAGGCACTATGATGGCACGGCGCGGCTAATCTGCGGCTGATTGACTTTGATTGAAGCCTTTACTCTTGGCCAGGCTTCGACAATAGCGGCACCCACACTTTATTCCCTATTTCCGCCCGGCCTATAGCCTATCAGTCTATTGCCTATAGCCGTATCCAGTCTCGATAATAACCGACAATCAAGATTCATTGATCAATTGGTAGTCGTTTAACTTTGACCGCCACCGTGCACCATTCTCCAGCTTCCCACTTCCTCGCTTGTCGACTACCCAACCGAGAGATTTAGTACTCTTGTTCGAAGATAAAACGCCGTAGGTCCGTGTCAGACTTTGAAATTTTTTTTCTGATGCAATTTGTTATGAAGAGGTTTACTGAGCACTTACGTGCTTCTCTATTTCAATTGGTTCCAAATGGTATGATACAGTCATCTCGCAGCAATGGAAGATTTTTTTGTTTGTTCGTTTACTGACACCTTTTTTTGGTTTATTTCACAATACAATGCTTATCAAAATCTATAAATAATGAAATAGCTAATTTAAAAAAAGAGAGGACCTCTATTATGGGAGACGGAAGACCGTTTCTCTCCCCAATTTTACCATTTTTTGACGACGAAATCGAAAAATCACGACAAAGAAAACATTGAAATGGCCAGTGTCTTGCAGACGCAACGCGAGAGGTATTCATGCAGCTTGTAGGCGCTATGCGTTTCGCGCTGACTGCACTGTGTTTGGCGCAATGCGTGAAGTATCTATGCATTCTTGTAGGCGCTATCCGTTTCACGCTGACCGCAATGACCGCACTGTGTTTGATGCAATGCGTGGAGTATTCGTGCAGTCTTGTAGGCACTTGTATGTGTTACATGCCGGTCGCCGCGCCAAGGCCTTCTCCTTTTCATCTCAAGTCCTCGTTATCATTTCTCTCAAAAATGCGCCGTTCCAGGCCAAATTGTATGTGTTGTCTCTCTCTTAACTCGACTTACTGAAGGTGCTGTCTCTTGTATCACTGAAAGACGACAAAATTAGAGATTACTATACTCTCAGGAAATGAAAAATTTTGTTGCCTCTTCTCCTTTGTGATTTTGTTTTTATAAATCAGATTTTTTTTACACCTACACTTTAAAAAAATTACAAATTTTTGCCGCTCCTTAGATTTGCCGCCATGGGTCGCGGCCCATGTGATATAAGGGTGAACTGAGATATAAGGCTTTCAACTCCTAAAAATGATACAAACAGATGCATAGTCACAAAACTAAAGGCACGAACATGTGTTTTAAGGTAGCGTTTTTATTTTATTTTACATCCACATCGGCCTCTGTCAAACGAACACGATCATTAGTATAGGAGACGCATAGTACTTGGTCGTGATAACCATAACACTCGGCAATGAAAAATTCCGTTTGAAAGAGCTCGTATGTTTGCACAGTGGGAAAAAATAATTTTATATTATAGCGGGATGCGCTTATCTAGCGAGTGAAAATCAGCGTATACGAGAGAGCAAACATAGAGGAATTTCAAAGCGAAACGCTTCGAGCCGAAGATACATACGCATGAATTGGCTCGAGAGCTGGGTATGGAGTTGGCTGTCCAAATACCTATACTTTGATGCTTTTTGTCCATTGAGAGCAGCCCGTGCGTCCCGAGCCGAGCTCAACTCTGAATTGCCCAACTCGGAAGCCTAACCTCTGTGTGCTCATTGAATTACGCCGGTAATTTCCCAAATAAAGTCGAGCTTTTAAATTCAAACAAGCTTAACCTCATTTTTATTGGGCTTTGCGCGAAGTTCGCGACTCGCGACCGAGGGAAGTCGTCACACGGTGGGCAGGGTGTCTACAAGTCCGGAAATAGGGATTAGGGTCTGGAATGGGAAAGTCCGGATTTTTGAAGGGCGGTCCGGAGGTACTGAAAAAGTGCGGAAATCCAGCAAATAGGTCCGGAATATTTTTAATTTTTTGTCATTTTTGTCGCAATTTCAAATTCTTAAAATTTTTCGAATTTCGTCGAATGGAGGTACTGAAATAGTGCGAAATTTTTCTGTTGGAGAAGGTTCTGAGTTTGTTGAGAATGTACCGTAAAAGTACTTATTTTTGACCAGCCTGTTTTAGTCCTCGGTGGAGCATACTCGGAAAAATCGCCATTGAGTAAAGTAGTTGAGGGGCAAGGAGGACAAGGCGCATAACTGCAGTTTTTCCTGTTTCGAGAAATACGTCTTCGAAGTTACGAAATTACATGGATCCTCAAGGCGGAAAGAAAGTTTAAACTGACTTTTTACCGCTTGAAAATAAGAATTTGGGAGCGAATTTTTAACAGAATTTTCATTAAGGCTATAGTTTCACTTGAAATCATTAATTTTTCAATTTTATCGAAAACTACACTTAGCGCCTTGTCCTCCGAGCTCCTCAATTAGACGGAGTTTATCAGGAAGGAACCAACCCATATTTTTGAAAAAATGACTTAGAAATGTTTTCGAGTTCCACTAGCCGTATATTTTCTCCTGCCAAAAACTGAAAGTCGAAAAAAGGAAATTAGTTTCTGAAGAGAGGGGTTAATGTTTGTGTTCTGCATTGAGCCTTATGAAAGAATAACACTTCATACCTATTTTTCTTAGTTTCAACTTAAGGTAGGTCGGTTCCTTTCCGATGAACTTGGTCCAGTCATTAGACTTCATCGTTCGAACTCGGTCCAAATAGGGACGTTGGCACTTGATCCCAAACTCGGCGCTGCCGCGGTCCACCGTGCGCCGCGCTTCTGCAACTTTGAATCATTGTCTGCGTTCATTTTTGTCATTCATATTGTTAGCCGAGCGTGTAAAGTTCACAATTAAACCCTATTTCGGCTCTTTAGACCTCGACCGCCGCCAAGCCGTGTCGTCGCGATTTTTAGCTTTGTGAAAGCGCCACTTTTGTTCCAAAGCCCGCCAACCCCTCCTCTTTATGACTCCCGTTTGTTTACGCTTTGGGTTTTCTGCAAGACCCCTCATTCTCTCCTACGTTCCATCTTTCTCTGTTTACTTCTCCTCTCTTTTCCTCGTTCCACCCGTCTACTCTCGTAGGCCAACTCGATTCTTACCAATGAAAATCCTTGTAAATTCGCTGGGAACAGAAATCACGGAATGGTGGAAGGGATATTAAATCCACTCCGAAGTTAAAAATATGCAAAATCTCTGATCTTTTTGGGAAGGTGTCATCCTACACTTAGAAAAAATTAAAAATTATCACTGAAAAAAGCAGAATCTTAAATTTGCCGCCAAGAAGTATTTCTTCTTAAATCAAGAATTTTTCTGGTTAATATAAGCTACTTTTTTTTGCTTAAGACGAACATTATTTTTCTTGTATCAAGAAAAAGTGAGCTTAAAGGAAGATAAATAAAATTCTTGGCGGCAAATTTAAGAATCATCATGACTTTTTTTTCACTGTATATGTACACTCCGTATACGGACTATAAAGACCAACCGTCTGTTCCTGCATACTAGGCCGAGAGTTCCGGGTGCTGGAGCCGTAGCTTCGGCTGCTACAGGAGTCAGAGAGCTTCCTTATATGATTTCAGGCAGACGACGACGCGGAGCTTTGCAAGCCAGCGGAGGATGAGGCTTTCCCTTCACGATCGGTTAAATCGATAAATTATTATCTTTAGAGACTCTGTGATAAGAGTCTGGGAAGGGTCAACTCCCTGAAATGCTCCCGAGAACCTATTTAATTCGTACCATAGATGTGAAAAATTTCGGCAATAATCCGAGACCAGGCCCGGATATTAACTGCAGCGGAGAAAGAGTGCGAACAGAAGGGTCGGAACGAAAAATCATCGAACAAAGCTTATTTTATTGCTGAGGAGCCGTGCGGTGGGACCACATCAGTGGCCTTTTATCTCTCTCTCTCGCTCCTTCATTATCCGAGCGCACAGGTTGAGAAAGGACGCCAAGAAGAAGGAAAAGTTGTGGTGGAGTTCATTTCTCGTCTCACTCCAGCTCGTGGCGTTGAACTGGCGGGAAGAGAGTGAGAGAAGCGGACCCGGATCGGCATGGCCATCGTAATGGGGTGCTGAAAACAGTGCTTTAGCGCGTGGAAGGGGGAGAGTCGCAGATCGGTTAATGAAAAATTATAACGCCATAACATCTCATGAGCTTTCCCCGGTCCGTCTTCATATCGACTGCTATCTTTGCCAGACACTTATGAAGCGCTGTTGCCACATCGTCACCGGAGTATCACAATCTTGACCCTTGCTTGGTGCTGCGTTTGGTTATGAGGATCTGTACACCTACTTGTCATAAACTCCGAAACGTTCAAAATTTGTAAAATTGGGCAAGCTCATTGCATGAAGACCTGGCCTTAAAGATCAGAACGACAGAGATACACTGAAAAAAAAAGTTCGGTGATGTGAACCGAAGTTCGGTAATGGAAACCGAATAGTTAGAAGCATATGGAACCACAAACTATTCGGTAGAGGTGTCGTCAGCTAAGTTGACGGTGGTTTACTTTCGGTTTGCAGGCGTCTCGCAATGAAAACATCTGACTCTCTCAAAAGCAAGAACACAAGCTTAGATAAGTTTTTAAATACTTTCAAACCTTGTAATGATTAAATTTTTAGCCACACAGAAATTACAACCACAAAAAAGTAGCAAATCATAACTGATAAGAATTTTTTTTACGATAAGATCATGATACTGATGTTTTCAGTGTGGATAGTAGCGAACGCCGCTTCGTTCAGAGGCCCAAATTCGTCGTTGGCGCTTGCAAACCGAAAGTAAACAACCGTCAATTTAGCTGACGACACTTCTGTACATTAATTGGCGACCTTGTTCGGTACCCGAACTACCGAACCAGTTCGGCCGTAGTTACCAAATTATTTGGTTCACAGCACCGAACTTTTGATGATTATTTTTCAGCCAAACGATTATATTTCAGCGCGCTACACGTTTTTAAGGCTTTAATTCCTGAGGGGGACACCTGAGAAGTGGCTTGGAGCACCCTGAAATCAACATTGGATGGGGGTTGCGTCGCGCTGCGCCCGGGTTTCCCAAACGGTCACCCAGCGAAGTACTAACTACGCCCGACGTAGCTGAACTTTGATGATCGCCCGAGTGTCGCTGCCACTCAGCCACGGACGCTCGCTTGGTAGTGTTGACTAGTTAAGCACTAATAAACGTCCCCAGATCTGGTTCAGTGATTAGAAGCAATGATATTCATACCTCATATCGTAATTTTTGAGGGGAAAAATAAAACTAACACTGATAGGAGGTAAAAATTGGCCCAGGAGGCCCATTGATGGCGCGGAGCGCCTTCGGGGGGTTGGGCCGCGTAGCGGCCAGGGGGTGTTGCCCCCTAATCCTTAAATATTTTCTTAGACCTTTCGCGCAATTCTGGACTAGGTACCGGTATACGTGTTGCCCCGGATGAGTTAGATTACTGTCACTGTCACTGACAAAGAAATTGAAGAAATGGCAAACCGCCTGCATTCATTATTGAATTCGCCCGGAGATTTGATAGAAACAATTTTTTTAATCAAAGGAAAATATACCATAAGTTAGCTGTAGGTACATTTAGAGTTGCAATGCACGTCCAGTGCTCTTACTTTACCTATGTTCTAGTCTGACTGCTCATCGGAGCGGATTGATTTTTAATCGGTGATTGTGCTCTATTTGAACTGGTATCTGAACTTTACGGAGATATCTATACTTCCCTTTAACTCCCACGTACATAATACTTTTTTACTCTACCATATATATTTTATTAAATAACCAAATGCCAACATTTTTTCTTTGCCAATTTAAATGGATGAGGTAATAGGAAGGGACTTTCCAAATTCAGTATGCATGCACATTTAATATTAAATGAAAAATTATTTAATGTAGCTCACATAAATATTAAATCATCTGCATCTTGTAGGTATAATTTCGAAGTAAAATGGAAGTGATTACTTTGATGTAAGTGCTGTCACTGAAGCACAAACGAAGAGAAGAAAAAGAGATGGAAAGGGGGTAAAATGAAGAGGAGATGAAAAGAAGAGTAAATGAAAAGAAGAGGAGATGAAAAGAAGAGGAGATGTGAAGAAGAGGAGATGAAAAGAAGAGGAGATGAAAAGAAGAAGAGATGAAAAGGAGACGAGATGAAAAGGAGACGAGATGAAAAGGAGACGAGATGAAATGGAAAAGAGATGAAAAGGTGATAATGAGATGAAATGAAAATGAGATGAAAAGGGGATGAAAAGGTGATAATGAGATGAAATGAAAATGAGATGAAAAGGGGATGAAAAGGTGACGATAATGAGATGAAAACGAGATGAAAATGATTGGGGGAGGGGGAGGGTCTGGTGCCGGAGCCTCCTCGTGGTGGACCTGGGGCGGGTCTCCGACCCGTGCCAAACGCCGGCAAACCTGTTGTGATTCTGCACCCTCCCTCGCCTCAGATTGTTAGCCCATATCTCTTCATATCGTAGTGAGTTGGGATCAAGCGGAACCTTGGTACGTTATTACCTTGGTTGTTAGCCCATATCCCAAATACGCTCAGGCATGGATCAAGCGCTACCTCGGTGCCCTGCTTTGGCAGGGCTGCTCACACCTTGGATGTTAGTCCATATCCATTGCAGCCTTGGATCAAGCGGAACCTTGGTACGTTATTACCTTGGTTGTTAGCCCATATCCCTGGCTTACGGAAGAGATCAAGCGGAACCTGAGGAACATGAGGGGAACGATGATCTTCAGAGGACCACTGATAGTAGTTAGGCCATATCCTTGAACCGCGAGGTGCAAGGATCAACCGGTACACAGTGGTCTGAAAATCCCGATCTGTGACCGACTTTGCGCGATTCGTCAGTGACCAAATGCAGGGGTGACCGATCGAAGCCGGGCAATCCTGTTCTGCGGTCAACCTCCGGTATCTGCCGATGCTTGCGCATTAAGTCTAAAACCGTCATCCCCCCCCCCCCCCCCCGGGACATTTTAGACCAGGCAAAGTCGGAACCGGAGGGTCGGACGCCTCTCAAACGGGCTGGTGGTTGGGGCGATGTTGCAGATTGAAGTAGGTTTGGGACGAGCCGAATACCTCACGAGAGTCCCGGGGTCTCGTGGCTCAGAGTATTCTGTTTGACCTGGGCCGAACAAGCCGGACAAAGTTTCAGCAATCTCTATCTCTGTAGAGAGTATCCAGCTACGAGTTTGTTGTCTCACTGCACTGAAAAAAATGAGTTAGCGTCAGATGACTAAAAATGGTTTCTATACACTAACTCAAATTGTGTGATTTGGACACACATGATTTTTGGTTTCTGTACACTAACCACTATTAGTGCTGGGAACTAATTCCGCTACTCTAATTCGAATTCGGTAGGGTTGGGTCAACCTAACCTCAAAACTGAGAGAGGAGAAAACGGCATAGCGAATGATAACTGGACAATGCTTTCAGGAAAAGAAGATTTCTTAAAAGATGAGAGGTAAAAATAAACTGACCGGTTCCAAATGAACGACAGAAGAAAGGAATATCCCATAGGTATGTGCAAGTAGACAGAATTATCCTTTAGAGAGACACACACTCACACATGAAATGGTAGCGAATGTTCAAACCGAATAAACATATCTCGTCCGAACACTTAAGATATTCTTTTGAAATTACGGGAGAACACTAACTATAGAAGTAAGCAGTCTAAGTTCACAGATTTTCGTAAAATATAAACTGAACGCGGAACGCTTTAATCGCAATTTAATACAGAAGATTGACGACTGCAACGAATATCATGCTTGTTTACGTTTTGAATCGAACAGACGATTTCTAACCATAACAGGTTTATTTATGTTGCTTTCGAACGTTTTCAAGAAAGAGTGGACACTATAAATCATACCGGGAGTATTTACATTGTCGAACGAGCCCGAAATTTCACATTTCAATTGATTTTCACGAGCTGACGCGATTGAGGCTGTTGTACCGACGCAATTTTTCGAAACTAAATAAATGTAACGGAAAATGTGGCAGTTAGCGTTGAGGGCGAATTAGTTTGACCCGAAGGTGAATTTGTCTTACCACAGCGCTAATTTTACAGTTAGTGCTGTTTTCCAATTCTGGTTCGCGCTATAGTAAAGTCAAGTCAGCGTATGAAGCGAATTGATTGGTGCTTCAGTACAATACATTAGTTCTGAAGCCTAATTTTGATTCTACTTGGCGAGAACTTACCAAATTAGTTCTCAACGCTAACTACTTTTTTTTCAGTGTGCTGGATCGCACGGTGGTAGAGGAGTTCCCTGCATTCGGTCATTGGCGAATTGTTCACTGTTGTGAGTGAGGGTGCGCCCAGAACGCCGACCCAACTCTTCATGGCATGAGATCTTGAAGAGGTCACTGGTTATCCTTACTAAATCTCACTCGACTAAACCTCTGATCTCGTAGGAACTGAGTAGATCCGTTGTGCTTCGTTTGCGCGGGAGTCCGTGCGAAAAAAACAGAACGGAGAAGAGATCTTTAGGAGGACACTGGTCGGTCACCGACTATACCTCCGATCTCGAGGGAAACAACAAAGGCATGAGCCCCATGCCTTTGTCTTTTAAAATTTCTTCTCAATTTCTTCAAAATTTCTTCAAAATTTTGAATTTCAAATTAACGTATGCCACGGGAGTTGTAAGTTGGACGGTGGAAGCGTTGCCGTCTGATGTCGGTTCCTCCTCGTGGTGGACGGTGGAAACGAGGGTTTTACCCTCGGCTAATCGCCGACAAAATAGGTGCTGGTTTTGGTAGTTTCTAATATACAGGGGTCAATAATTTAGTCAAATTATAATGACTCATGACCCTATCTCTAGCACCTTTTTTATACATTAATAAAACTTTAACGGATAGTTTTTAACCATTCTCACGCATGAAATATAAAACTTTATCTGCGTTCTTCTCACAACCATACAGCTCCTCCAATTTGTGTTCATCTCTCGCAGGTACCTCATCTTCATGAACGAAATTGGCTCAATTGCGCGAGTCCTGAATCGTGAAACTATAAACAACGCATTTGCAACCATTCATAAATGTCATTACTAAAATAAATGTTAAGCCCGAAGCTTTACTTTTTTTAAAATTCTTAAAGTAATCCTATCTCAATTTCTCCATTGTTTTCCGTTGAATTCATGACTTAAAGGTCTGCAATTTTGAAGAAGCACTACGTTTCTGATCACACTTGCTCAAATATCCAATTAAAAACATAAGAACTTTTTTGAACAGCATTTTACTTCAACAGGTTGTTGAATTTTAAGAATGTATTTCACTTTTTTTTGTCAGTCCTGATGTTGTCTGATGTTGGACAATATCAGGACCAAAAAAAGAACGCTTTTAACACACTTGTTTGTTGCTCTATTTCAGTTTTAAGATCGTTTCTAAGGCCGATTCGCATTTGCTCGAATAATTTTGCTAATTCTTCCTTATCCATTTCGGATTGATTGATAATGTTTACAAACACGCTCGGTAACTAGGTCGATAGGTCGGCTAGAATTCTCGCGGCGAGAATCGATATCAGGCTCCGAGTCGTCTCGTAAAAAGGCTACACATCTACCTTATCAAAGAAATAAACCTAATTCTCAGTAAAGACTCAAACGAGCAACAGCTTACAGATATTTATAATTATTTTGCGACTATTCTGAGTATAAGATTGTTCATAATAAATGAAAAATGGAACCAAGAAACAAAGTTTGCCTATCATGAACGCTGCTATTTCATGTATATAACTGTAAACCCAGCAAATCTCATTAGAGATAAATGTAGCATAATGAAGTAATCTCATGTTTGTAAATGATCTCCCAACCTAACCCCCTTTGTTAAATCCTTCCCAGGATAAAAAATAAAGTATTCTATCGATCTATCTATCTAATTTAAAAAAATTGAGAAAACTCAAAATAACGAAAAACTTAACTAAGAACACGAAAAAATAACGCGCAATTGACGAGACCCACTCTCAGAACAGAAAGTAAGTAAGCACAACGAAGCAACAAAGCCAGGCCGCGCCGTCAGGAAAACCAATTTTCGATCACCCCCGCAACGAGCATCGCAAAAAGTCGAGTAGGCCCGACGCTACATCGCAGGAAGGGGGGGGGGGCGTCTGAAAAGTTTTCCCGAATATAAATAACAGATCGCGAACGGGCGAAGGCGATAGCGGTACTGCCGTGCTAAGAGACAACGCCGTATGAAAATTCGAGAGTTGCCAAATTTCCTTCAATTAAATCTTTATTTTTGAGGAAAGTTGTACATACTATTCCTCGCAATTTGTAGGGGCTTTAGTTGAAATTGGGAACAAAATCATCTGAAAAGTTGGAAGGATGATATTCATTAGTTTACCAGGAAATTCGTGCTTTATCAAAGGAAATTTGGCAACGCCTGAAGGTTTATACGGCGTTTTTCCTAGTAGGGTAGACGCAGACCGCAATTCCGGGAGAGGACGGAAAGACGCAAAGGTAATGCGAAAAAGGAACCGCGGGGAGGAAAGCGAAAGTGGAGGAGAGAGAAACGTCGCGGAGCAGGAAGACCGGGGGGGGGGGGGGGGGTGTTGCAGGATGTTTTTAATTCCCCCCAGGAATTGATAAGGCGCAGCGGAAGGCTGGAGCGATGGTGAAAAGGAAGAAAAAACCTTTAATGGAGCCCTCATTAGGATGTCTTAGCGGAATAGATATACACAGCAATCAGCTTATAAATTGTCAAAAATACCTCCCCTCCCCGCCCGTCCCCCCGCGGGCGACCCACGCGACCGGGCCGTTAATGCCTTTATGAGAGAGAGCCCTTTTCAATAGGGATCCGCGGTCGTATTTCATAATATCCTTCATAATAGCGTTAATCTACGAATTATTGCTGGCTCGGCTTCGGGTCGGGAGCTTGGCGAAGCCAGTAAAAGCTTTCTACAAATCAATGCCCTTTAGTCCTTCACGCTCAACCAGGCTGCGATCGTGCCCGTGGCATGCTTCGCGATGTATCGATTGATCGCCGTTTGAACCTATGGAAAAAGATCGATGAATACGAAGCCCTTAATTATCGATTCTTCACAGTAGTTTTAAATGGGGAATAATCGATAATCGATTATTCAAGCCGCTCGCGTCTCCCGTCTTCCCTTGGGCGTCTAATTACACCGTCTCCTGTGCGAAAAGGATCTGTACCTTCCTGGGGAACCTCCTGCTGCTGAAGTTACAATCGCGCTTTCTTACTGGAAATTGAGTGGAATTGAAATTTGTAGTAACTGGGTATACTGATGGAACTTCACGTGCAAGGTCATTCCGCCTCCAATTTTTGAGGCAGGTCTGAATTATCACGGGACAAAAAGGAATTAAAATCTGCAACGTCGCAAAGTGAGTTGCGTGGTTTTGCAGTTTTTTGAAGGATATTCTCGGATATTGGGTGTATGTGTTTTATTTTAATACGTGAATGTCGTCCTTGAGCGCGGCACATAGTCGAAGTCAAGACTACACAGCCCAGTTCGCCTTCAATTTTCATGATACTTAAAGCACATCCATTGAGCCCGAATAGTGGTATCAAAGAGCCGTGTGAGTTTGAGAGCCTTGTTCCTTGTTCTGTGTTCATCTCTTGATTTTTCACATCAGAATGGTACGTTTTACCTAAGTGCCTCGGTCCGACAGTGTCGTGAAATTGAGTAAAACTAAGTTATAGAGTTGTTAAAAACCTTGTCTCCGGTAACTTTTGATAAAATCCGATCCAACTATTTTCAGGCCAACCCTTTTCATTTGAGCAACATGTCATCAAAAAGTAAAAATTCTACTCATAGTCTCTCCCAGAGCAGCTCTTAATTTCCCAAATAAGCATGTGCAAAAAGTGAGTATTCCATCAAACTTGAACTCGGCAGTTTTGATAGTGTCTAAACCATGAATGTATTTCTCTTGGTGAGGGAGAGGGAGAGGGGATCTCGGCTGTGACTTTATTTTCTCCTCTTGAGCAAGGAGGTATAGTTGGACGGAGTTAAACAGAAAGGAACCAAGCCACATCGGGATCGAAGCGAGAAAATGAGGTTTAAAGTTTGGCTCCTGCATAAGACTCAATGTTAAAGATAAACTTCAAGTTCAATTTCTGCAAAATGTTCTCCAACAAAAACCTAGAATTTTTGGCGATAGATAGTAGAGCAGTGGTTGAGTTCAAAACCACTCATAACTCAATTTTTTCCAAAATGTGGGTTGGTTCCTTTCTGCTTAACTCAGTCCAGTTAAGCCCTTTTTTTAATGTACTTATCAATATTGTCCAATTTCAGCGCTGGATCATCACTTTCGTATATCATTCATCGCTCTTC